>NW_025335856.1:9665686-9718645 GCF_004798865.1 Varanus komodoensis
GTCGCAGCCGCGTGCGTCTGCCTGCATTCGCTTGCCCGGGAGCGGCGTGATGTTTAAGGTAAGAAGGAATTCAAGGGATGAAGTGGTTGCCCATAAAATAGCTTTGAGACTTGGGTATATTGCAAGCCTCTTGTTTCCAAATGTTGGTGCCATGTATAGTTGGAATGCTCTTTAGAAGGCTGGATACTGAAGATGAAAGTCAAATACTTTGGCCACCTAATGAGAAGGACTAACTGGAGAAGAGCCTAATGCTGGGAACAGTAGATGGCAAAGGAAGAAGGGGACGGCAGAGGATGAGGTGGCTGGATGGAGTCACTGAAGCAGAGCTTAAGTGGACTCCGGGGGTTGGTGGAGGACAGGAAGGCCTGGAAGAGTGTTGTCCATGGGGTCACGATGGGTCGGACACAACTTTGCAACTAACAACAACATAGTTGGGATGAGTAGTGCTTTCCCTTCTGAGAAAGGTATATGGCTAGGATGGCACACTATTCCTTTTCACAGGCTTGCTTTCTCTTTGCTAATTAAGCAAATTATGTAGCCTCTGAAATTTGATATACTTAAAGCCTGGGGAAGGATGTGAAGGATTACAGTCTAGCACAAAGTGCTGCCTTTTACTTTACGAGAAATAAAAATGAACCACAGCCTACTGACAGTCTGATATTGTACGTCTGTGTGTGCACAAGACACCTTTCATGCTCAGACTGGGAGAACACAGGTGAGTAACTGGAGATCAGTAACCAAGGAAACTAATAGGGACTAAGAGGAAATGGATTTCACCTTGCTGCTAATGCCAGAATAATACACAGCAAAAAGATATTGGCTCTGCTTGTAGCTTCTTAGTGGGGGGAAGAAGGAAAATGAGTGCAGCTAAATGCCACTCAGACTGGATTTAGATCCACTGGGGCACCATGAATAACCAGATTTAAGTTTTATGCTTATGTCACTTCTTCTGGTATTATATGGTTGAACTCAACTCAGCACGACGATAAAAGGTTTTCAAAACACTGGCAACCCAGAAGGACTAATTTATGGAAACAACAACCAATTCCTCCCACTTCAGCTGGATGGGGTGTCAGCTAGAGCTTAGCAACATGTGTGGGCTTGCTTACTGTGATTTTGAAACACAGGGCAAGAGAATATTTGGAGCTGATTTGAGTCGAGTTTTCTCCCACCATCACACACTTATTCTGGTATGACACATTCAATTGATTTGAAATAGTTATGCTGGTTCTATCAGGTACTGGAGGTAGAGAATTCCTCTCACCTCAAGCATCAAGGGGCTTTTTGATAGATAGATAGCAGTTGCAGACTTCCATACAGAAGGTGCCAGATTTAAGCTCATGCATCTCCACTTAAGTGGATCAGGAAGAAAGTGATAAGCAGGACCATTCTTTGCCTGAGAATATAGGAGCTGTATAGTCCAACCTGGTATAAGCCCAACCATTATGAGGCATCCTTGTGCGGGCACTCATTCCAGTGTTGCTGGAGCAAACTTGGTCCCATTGGATAAAACCTTCTCAGTTTGCCTGATGTTGGTGGCTAGTTAGCATTTACTCAATGGGGGTACTATTCTCCCAGGTCTTTACAAAGTCTTTACAGAGCAATAGTTGAAAGAGGGTTAGCAGTAGCAACATCTGGGCTGGAGAGTGGATATTTTCTACCATCAGCACTAGCTTCCCAACATTGCCACTGCCTTTGAAATGAATCTTGGTATGTTTATTATGGATCAGTTTTAGGCTACATTGGATGTCCATTGTCAGTGGGTAGAGGTAGGATGCAAACATCAAAAATAAAGAAATAACTATTCTATCCCTAAACAAAAGATGCAAGTGGCCCACCTTTTTGTCCTTGTTTGTTTGTTTGTTTGTCTGTCTGCTTTTGGAAGATTCAGCCTCTGAAGTTGCAGCAGGGGAGGAGGACGGTGCAATTGGTCCTGATGGAATTTGAAAAAATGCCTGTGACTTTAGAGACTACTTTAAGGGCTTAGCAAGGCAGTCAGGGTGATGAAAGAAATGGCTGGAAACAGTTAATGGACCTTGCTTCCCTAGGTGCAGTCATTTTTCTCCCTCAAGAAAAAACTCAGTGTTCCTTCTTTTTAACAATTCATGCCAATAAATTTCTCTCCCAGTAGTGATTAGTTAGAATGAACTTTGCATTTACCATAGAAATAAAATCAGATACCAATTTTTCTGCCCTTTAAAGGACCTGAGTTGAAGAACAGCTAAAAGCTGGGTTTGGGGGTTTTTAGGGAAATGAGAAAGATTAAATATACTTTCAAAGGAATTGGTCTTTTGCAAATCAAAGAAAGTAATAGATACCTATATACCTCAAAGGCAAAAATAGTCTGAGTTAAGCCAGCTAGTCTTTCCAGATTTGCAGTACAAGTGGTGCATTCACTCATAGATAGTTACTTGAAGCAGCATGAGAAAATTAGACAGAACTTGACCATAAAACAATAATCATGTCAGCTGTGAAGTTATATCCATTCATATGTCTCCTTCTGAATACACAGATGATGATTCTTTCCCATGCCCCCCCCGTGTGTGTGTGTGTGTGTGTGTGCGCGCACGCGTGTGAGTGTGCATGTGCGTGCATGGATGCACAATTGCACATCTCTGTGTGCAGTGTTCTGATATGGAAGGATTCCCATGGGGCTCAAGAGAGCCTCATTTCTCTGCCACTCGTTTTGGTTCACGCAAGCAGCATGATGGGCCATCACAGGAAATGAGGGTCCTCCGTATTTCCACTCAACCTTTTTCCAGCTCGGTCAAGCTGACTGAGCCGAGGACAAGGGCTGGATCAGGATAGAGAAGACATGTCTATTCCTACCCAACCACTAAGATCTGCTGGAGGAGTCCTTCTCAGAGAGCTGTCCCTCAGGGAGTAAAGGGGGGTGACAAATGGGAGAGGGACCTTCTCAATGGTTGCGTGCTACTTGTGGAAACTGCTCCCCAGACAGGTGTACCTTCTTAGTTTTCCTTTAGATGCCAGGTGAGAAGCTTTTTATTTACCAGACATTTTGAAAAATTGGACCAAATAATTTTTATTATTAGCAATTTTAGACTGTTTTTTCATTGCTGCTGTGCCCAGAGTTATTTGAAGAGTGTTGTAATTATTTATTGTTGGGTTTTAGTGTTTTTAGTGATTCTTATTGTTCTTTAATTGCTGGATTTTTATTATTGTGTATATGTTTTAAATTGTACACTGGCCTGAGAGCATGTGGACTATAGAGCAGTATAGAAATATAATATATAAATAAATACATAAATGTACAGACAACTCTTTCTGCAGGCCACTCCAAGTGTGCTCTTAAAGCAGGCAGAGAGAAATGGAGTTCCACTGAGACCTCCACACACTGCTGCAAGCACAACAAGAGTGTCCACACAGGATTATGTGTAGAGAAAGCTTTGGAGAAAGTTAATTGTCCTTAAGTGTCATTGAAACCAATGGAACAAGTTAGTTGTGAATTAAATTCAGTGGAACTTTAGTGTGAATTATCATTCTCTGGATTTAAGCTGCTGTGTTCATGTTGTTTTCATGTATTTGGAATGAAAAATTCTTTCCAAAGGATACAGTTTGTTCCTTTAAGCAACTTAACACAGAGAAGAGGATAGTAATAACTCACATTTTGATTCTGCAATTTTAGAGAGGGCTTTTTGCATGTAATAATCCATAGAAACACAGAACAAGTTGAGAATGGCTGCCCAATGCAGTCACAGGCATTTCAGTTTTAGGAGATGTTTGTACTAGGTTTACCAAGATTTCAGTAATGGGATGGTATATAAAAGTTCATAAATAAAATAAATAAAATTAAAAATAGGTTTAGGCCAAAGTATCTGGCCAGGGTCCTCCCTGGCTCTTGGCTCCTTTGCCATGTACAGTAGAACAAGAATGAATGAAAAAAAGTTACAGAATAAATTATGCAGTTTTCTGTAAGCCATCCAGAGATGACAGTGATGGACAGCCTATAAATTTCATAAATAAATAAATAAATGCCAGAAGTTTCTAGAAGCTGGTCAATTTGCATAATTGATATAAGCCACACAATTTACCTTTTTCTTTGAGCAAAATTTATATTTGCTTAAATGCAGAACACAGAAATACATGAATTTAAATTTTGGGAGCAGGGTCTGAAAAAGGGGAGTGCAGGTGGTATGTCGAAATAATACTGCAAAATTAATAACACCTTGTAGAGTGTTGGTCTAGTGGGCTGAGGCACACAAGTGGGCATCTCTAAAAATCTAGAGAATTGTAGTTTGCTGTAATTGCCAAATATGCTGTTGTAGGGTCTCTATTCCTCCCCCTATAGAGGAATAATTTGCAGAGTTCCCTAGAAAGAAGGCAACTTCATAAAATATAGCATTTTATGATGATTTGTTGGACCTCACTAGAATTATAGTAATTATAAAATTATATGAGTAAATTATACCAATTGCTTTAGCCATTCAGCACCATGGACAGCAACCTACACTGTTTCTTCATAATTGGCCATTGCAGTAGGTTGGATCCAGATTAGGTTAATTGAATTTAGGTTGCGCTGAAATCAGTGGGACGAGTTAGTGATGATCCATTGATTTCAACAGGAACTTGTTCATGATGAACTTAACTGGCACATGTTGAGTACTCAATAAATGCCAAGGCTGTGGTTTGACAAGAATGGAAAAATGCTTTGAAAGTGGGTAGAAGGACACGTTTACTAGGTCTGTCCCTGACATTCATTAAAAGCATCAACATGCAGGCCAAATATGGCAGTTCAGTCAGTTCTGAATCCTGGCCCAAAAAATTCTGGTTTGTTCTTCCATTGTCTGCCTAGATACATTTATGGGAATGCAAGGTATGCATTCTGCTAGCTGTGCTGTCAGTGTTACCAGAAGTGGCAAGCCTGCATAAACCAGTCGCTTGGGCAGCAGGAGTGTTTGCACCCATCCTGTGGGTGGCTGGTTTGCCATCATGTATATGGAGTACTGGACCAGATGGACTGATCCAGCATAGTTTTTCTTATTTTCTTATTCTCTCATTCTCCACATTCACATAGCATTCTAGCCTGTTGTCGTTGTGCTAAACCACTTGTCTTCTAAACTTTCACAGCCTCCATAACTGCCGGTTGTTTTCCGCACAAGTATCTCCGGATTGCACACCAATTTTTTCCTCTAATCTGTGCATGCATTTAGCCATCTGTAAGATCTCTTTCTTAGGTGCAAACCCAATTAAAATGTCAACTTATTTTGGTTCCCCAACATAAACTTATCAACAGGGCCTTCATTCTTCTAGCTTTATTGCAAACATCTCCTCCAAAGATGGAAATCTTACTTTTTCCTCCTAATAAATTTTAGAGCTAAACAAAGCCCAATTAGAACAATATTGTGAACCTAAGAAAAAGCAGAAAGCCTACAAAGGCTGACTAATTCATTAGAAAGGAAAAAAAGCTATGCATAGCCGAAGATAAACACTTGGATTAAACCTACCTTGAGCTAAAGTATGTGTCTGGCAAAACATATCAAATGTTATCAAGAATTAAGGGTGCTCATATAAACAATGTCTTTATGCAAACATGACTATTGATATTCCAATATGTGTATGTTTGGTTCTCTTAGGCATCAAGAAATATTAGTGCATTACATTCCTTCTTACCACATTTCTTCCCTTTCATGGAAATACAGAATTGCATCTTAACCATGAGTCCTAACCATCCAAACTGTATGTGTTATGAGAGATCTCTCATCAGATCTCTGGATGCTGAAGGGCTGTTTAATCCTTCACTCCCCAGTGCTTGTTTCCTAAAGGTAGCCAAAGGGTGTGTGAATGCTTCAGGGGAGAACTTTGTGCATACAGAAAACAGCATTATTTATTTCTGAACAATATATGAGCAATTAAAAGTGTAAGTCTGTCCTTCTAGGAGACACCATGGAATGTGAGTCCTACAGAAAAAGATGAACTTTGTTAGGGTCACCAAAAGTAAGTCTTACTTACTCCTGAATATTCCTGCTGGGAAATGAGGGCTCTCTTATTTTAATATATATATTTAAAGTTAGTAATAGCCAGTAGCTAAACCACAACGTACTGATTGCTATTTAAAGTAATAATCAGGGATTATTTAGTTTGATAGCTGTGCTAGATGGTCATGTTTCACAAAAAATTGTGTCTCCAGGCAAATTTATTATATAGTCTTTTGCTTACTGGATCATATGCTCCTGCCATGCATCATTCATACATAACTTAAGGGCTGATTCCAATCTTAATCAGGCATGAGCCTCAAATCGTTCCTCATATAAAATCGGAAGCAAATAGTCACAGCCCCTCACAAAGTTGAGTGCAGGTGAAGAATGCAGAGGTCATCTTTAAAGTGCAAGATCAGCTTCCACGTTCTCAATGAACACAGTAACATACCTTGCTGTAACGTCTTCCATGGGGAGCACTTGCTTTCAGAGATGTGTGAATGAACCTGACAACAGAGTTGTCTCCCATTTTGACTTGTGAATTATAGATGAGGTGGGAAAAAGCGAAGAAAATACTTATGGGCTGAAATATATTTCCTTTTTCTCAGGAAGATTGCCTCTTGGACAAAAGAGGTAATATGGCTGATATAGAAAGAACTGTAAGAGCATAATAATGTGAAATACTAGTTTCTTATCAATGGTACTGCCTTTTAATTAGATTTTTAAAAACACATAACCGTGGGCCTACATAAAGATAACATGCTTAGATGAGAGCCTCCTTCCCCAAGCAGCATGCTGGGATTTCTTGGAGTGTTTTCTGTCTAAATATGCTTGTCACAAGCTTCACATTTCCAAAGCAAAGACCATTCTTTGACAAAAGCTTTTTTTTCTTCAATGCATTTCCTTTAAGCACAACCAACAAAAAATGAGTCTCTGAACATGCACAGAGCTATTTGTTGAACCCAATCTAGCAACTACTTCCAAGAACCCTCCTTGGAGTACCCCTGGGCCCCTCCTGCTGGGATGTCCTTTTTGAAGGTAGGAAAACTTCTTTTCAGTCCATCACCCCTCTAGTTGGTTGGCCTATCTCTCCCAGTGCCACAGCATGGGTCAAGAGCTGTGCCAGGCTGTGCAGCTGAAAATTCTGAGTATTCTCAACATCCACCTGAGCAGCTTGGGAGGGTGCCCTTGAGATCATAGAACCATTGAATAGTCCAACTCCCTGCTATTGCAGGACACTAAGTTACACTATCCCATTTAGATGACTATCCAAACACTTTTTGAATGTCTCCAGCGAGGGAGAGTCCACAACTTCCCCAGGTAATAAGCTCCAATGTCATACTGGTCTGACAGTCAGGAAGTTCTTCCTGGTGTCTAGTCTAAATCTGGATTCTTTTAACTTTGGTCCATTATTCCATCTCCTGCACCCTGGAATGAACAAGAAGAGATTGTGTTCTTCCTCTCTTTGACAGCATTTCAAATACTTCTTGAGTGCTATCATATCACCCCTTCTTGAGTCTAAACATTCCTCCAGTTCTGAATCATCCATGTTGCCCTCCTCTGTACACTTTCTAACTTTTCTGCATCTTTTTAAAACTGTGGTGCCCAGAAGTGGATACAATATTCCAAGTGATGTCTGATTAGTGCTGAGTATAGTGGAATGACTACTTCACATGTTTTGGAAATGATGCTTTGGTTAATGTAGCCCAAAATAGTATTTGCCCCTTTACTTCTTCCTGAGAATTCTCATTTCCCGGACTCCTCATCATTTGATGACTCTGCATCTGTCTGACCTTAGAATGCACACCAAGAATAACTATCTCTTTCATTATCAATATTGCATACAATTTCACCCCGAGACTTCTTTGCACTCATGATAAATGAACATCACAGAACAATAGACTGCCAGGCTGCCTGTTGTCAAGAGTTGGCCTGGTTGGGCACCTCCTGAGGGGCTAAGTCTAGCAGGGGACCCCTCCTGTGATCTGGTTGTTTCCCTCCCTCTTTCTCTCATCCAAATAATGGTGGTGGTGAGGAGAGGAAGCAGATTTTGCTGGTGTTTGTTTTCTCCATCTTTCGAGCAAAGAAAGATGAGAAGGAAGATGAAGAGCAAGAGCAGCTACTGATTATGGCAGTGCGAAGGGGGTCACAATGACGGAGGGGCATTAAGGGTTTTGTCTAATAGTCCTCATCATGGATAGGAAGTGAATTTGATTTTCTGTAAAATATGCCCCATATAGGCTGCCTGCTATACTCAAGGAATTAATGGTTAAATTGATAAGGAAATTGATGGGTAGATCATTAGATGTCAACCTTTCCTCTAGTCATGGTTTCTCTAATATGAAATGAGCTTTGAGATCCAAATGACCTCAACACAGAGGGAATACTTAACTGACAACTTAATAACTGTTTCATATTCCCAAACCTAGGATGCAGTATTAACCATGATATATATTTTATTCATAACTGTGGGAGGTTTAAGTTAAAGGTAAAACACATGCATAGCTTCAGTGAGCTGAGAAGCCATATGGAAATTCACACTGGAAGTCAGTAATGACTTCGGAGGCAATCCCTCTATATGCCATCTCCTTCTGTAGTTTCATCTATGTACTATAATTATTTCATTTTTAACATTTTGAGTTGAATGCATCACCATATTTCCATATACTGCCATGCATTTCACTCTGTGTGTGTGTGTGTTGGGGAGGGGTTGTTTCCACTTGATCCCAGAATCAGGTCTGTGCTTCTTTCATATCTGTGAAATAGGGTCACTGATTCTGAACATGAAAGAATGTTGAGTTTGAATGGGTGTTCTGGCTAATAAGTTCTAAGCCATGATTGAAATAACAAGCGCTTTAAGAGTACCATCCAACGAGGCTGCCCACAACTCTCCAAACTTAGTTTTCCTGCACAGGGTGGTGGGAGTGCAAAGGCGAAGGTCTGCTTCATGCTCCTCCTACACTGCCTGATTTTGTCTGATTTTGACAATCTAACTGTTGTGCTTCAGAGGAGGAGGCTGTGGCACATCTGGATGGTGCCAGTTCCTCCCCTCCCCACCCCCTGGAACCTCTTTCTCCAAGGCTGCTCTTGTGAACTCAGAGAGACAGCCAGCATGATTCTTCACATGTCAGCTGTGACGGGCAGGAAGTGGTACTCCAAGTGCAAAGTCTCGGCCCTGATATTGGAGTTATTTTCAGTGTTGCAGCTTAGGCTCCAAAAAATCCTATGGCCCTTTAGATGCAGTCTAAGGGGCCGGTGGTTCATTTCATAAAATAATAATTGTATGGCACCTAGAAACTGCTTGAAGGATACTGTGAATTTCACCTTCCAAGGCTGTAGACAGAGCTATGGTCATGGGAGGAGAAATTCCTGCCTTCCCATCACCACTTCCAACCGCCATCGAATGGAGCAGCATAATTAGTAGTGTGTTCTCCTGAAGTTTATTTTTTCTCAGAAGAAAACAGGGTTGGCAGAAAGGGGATCTGCCAGCAGTGAGCAGAGAGGTTGTGGATGAAGAGGAGAAAAATAAAAAGCAAGCAAGGTAGCCACGCTCAGGGGACCACTTAGTAGGAAATGCCACAAAAGGGGAACTGGAGGCAAAAATGCCCTTAGTGTACTTCCCACCCTGCTTGACTTGGGTTAGATGGAGGACTCTGGCTTGGATTGGATTGGATCTATCCTGTTGGATTGTGTCCAAACACTCATGTGAAAATGCGGTTGTGTGCACACCACCAGAAATCTTCATCTGATGAAAGGCCATATTTTTTAAAACACCCATTTGTTGCATGCACATTGTGATAAAGTCACTAATGATGCTGAGAAAGATGGATGGTTGTCTTCAAGGCTATTCAGTGAGATTATTTCAAAAGTATAATTTGCACCTAGGTACAAAACAAAACTATTTCTTCTCTGCTGATGACACTCTGGTTTGCACAGCCATAGATGCCATGTTTCCATGCATATCTAACTGTACCATGAAACTAGATGAATATCTGTAGTCACAGCAGGTAAGCATGCTCAAGACAGGAAAGCGGTTCATTTAGCATGATAAATTATTAAGAAGTACATTCAGAATATGCCATTTTGATCCACAACAATCCCAGCAGTGGTATATTATTAATTCATAAATTAACTATAGCTAAATTAACAGAACAAGGAAATCATGAAATCTTTAAAAGCTTGAGATAGCTGTCTCTAAAAACACCTAATTTTAAAATCTTTCACTTCACTTAAATATTGGTTAATGGAAACTGCAGACCATATGTGCATATAGTCATATGGAATTCTTCCACCTGTCTGGCATCTTCATTACTTTTTGGAAAAAAAAAAACATATGTGTAAGAGGATTTCTTTTCAACTGAAGGGGATGTGAAAGCCCAAACATGTCATATTAGATCAGGCATGGAAAATCTCCAACCCATGGGCCAGAAATGTTTGTGGGAGCTTTCTCTCTGGCTTGCATGCTTCTTTCCCATGCCTTGCCCCTCTCCTCAGGTAGGAAGAAGCTTTTTTCTCTGTTCAGCTATTAATAGGAGATAAGAACTAGGGAAAGAGCTCTCTGTATGTTACAATAGTTTTATAAAAGAACTATAAATGGGCATGTTTCAGGTATTCTGAAAAGTCACATGAAGTGGCACTGTGCATGTAAAATTCAGCTTTCTAAGAATTTCAACATTCCTAAAGAAAATTCCTTAGACTTGTGAAAATGGTTGTGAAAATGTGCTTTAAATTAGGATGCATACACTTTTTGAAATCTTAGTCTTCAGATGGGTGTCTGAATAAGATACCCAGTCATAAGGGCTTCAGTGCTGGCAAAACATTTAACGTAGCATATAAAAATCTTGTAAATTAAGAGAA
This sequence comes from Varanus komodoensis, assembly GCF_004798865.1. Classification (NCBI taxonomy): domain Eukaryota; kingdom Metazoa; phylum Chordata; class Lepidosauria; order Squamata; family Varanidae; genus Varanus; species Varanus komodoensis. Next base: position 9,676,480 of record NW_025335856.1, read on the forward strand.
AATATGCAAAATTGCTCAGTCATGTAAAATAGTTAGCACATTTTAAAATTGTAGATTGTAACAGTCTTATGCATTCAGTGGATGATTCAATTAATCCAGAGCCAGAGTGGTGTAGTGGTTTACAGCACTGACCTGGGAGATCTGAATTCTGGTTCCCACTTAGCCGTGAAGCTCACTGGGTGACTTTGAGTCAGTCACTTTCAACCTAACCTACTTCGCAGGGTTCTTCTTGAGAGGATAAAATGCAGCTATATAAGTCACTTCACAAGAGGAAAAAAGGGTGGGATAAATACAATGTAATCATGAGTATTCTTGCATGTATTGAGTTAGATCCAGATTTTGTCATACATCAGGACAACCCAAAGACATCAATTGGTCCCTGTGATTTCAGTGAAACAACTTTGGCTACACCTGGATCCAACCTACTGTACATTGATGAGCAAGCATACTATTGACTCTTTAAAGACAGAGGCCTGACATACCACTTCTGCAGCTAAGTGTTTCCGGTACTTTCGGAAAGGCTGCGTTTAACCTCGTTAGGAGCTATTTCACCATGCAGTAGAAATCGATGTGCAGCGACCCAGTTTTAATACACCTTCACTAATGTGCAGTCCTGCCACGCAGCATATCCACACTGACAGTGGCCTATTAGGAGCTAGTTGCTGGGGGACAGATGCCACAGGATGCCACAGGACAGTTGGCCAGATGGATGTGTCGACCACAGTGCTGTACACACCTGGGACTGCTCCATTAACCCCCAAGCTTACTTCTTCAAATGGCAGCTATGGAGGAACATGACTATAAAATTAGGTTTGATATGGAGACAGGGATAGGATCTCTCGGAGCATTAAAGCCTGGTTTAAATAAATCCTCGGTCCTGAATCTCACGACACTGACTGGTGGGAGATTCAGACAGAGGAAAGAGAGTATTTCTTCACAGTGCATAGTTAGGCTATGGAATTTTCTACTATAAGATGTAGCAGTGGCTACCAAGCTGGGTGCCGTTGGCATTTAAAAGGGTATTAGATGAATGGCGGATGCCAAAGACTGATAGTCATGATGGCTGCAGATTACCTTCGGTATCAGAACTGGAGCCTCTCCAAACCAGTTATTGGGAGCATGAGTCAGAGTATCTCATTGTCTTTACGTTCCATGGAGATCTAGTTGGCCCTTATGGGAACAGAATGCTGGACCAGCTAGGCCAGGCGTCCCCAAGCTGGTGCCTTCCAGATGTGTTGGACGACAGTACTGATTCTTTCTAGAACTGTATCCCAACATTTCTGGAGGGCATCAGGTTGCACAAAGGCTGAGGTAGGCTTTGGTCTGATCCAGAATGATTCTTCTTATGTTCTTAGGTATCATCTTAGGGTATTATCATCTACTGGAATGCTCTGGTCATCCGATCCAGCAGGTCTCCTCTTAATCTTCTTCACAGCCTCTTTACAAATGTGTGTGTGTGTGTGTGTGTGTGTGTGTGGCAGGGCAAGGGGGTGGGCTTGCTTAAATCTATAAAATAAATTATATTCAAATGAATTAGATCTGAGTTATCGTTAAACCTTAGTCTTAGAAGCATGCTTTGTGTTTATCTTAACAACCCAAGCCTATAAAATCTAGGACCATTTTGAAGAAGTGATTTCTATCATTCTGTGGAGCTCAGAAGGATATTCCAGAGACCACTTTTTTTGATCCAGGGCAGAGCTGCCCAGTTGTAGGATGAAAATATTCCCTACACTTTTAAATCTATTGCTGAATCAAGCAGTTTCTCCCAGTACGCTTCACCTTTCCCATCCTTTGCTCCTGCCTCTCCCTCTTCTTTGCTATATTATTATTTATTCAACTTATATTCTGCTATACTAGTCCGAAGTCTCTCCAAGCAGATATATTCACTGCAGCTTCCAGTAGAGGAGGAGCAGGATACCAAGAAAAAGAAATGGCAATTAGGAACATAGGAAACTATCTTGTATAAGTCAGACCATTGATTTATCTAGCCCAGCATTGTCAATATTGACTGCTAAGGGCTCTGGGTTTGAGGAAGTAATTTTTCCAGCCCTATTGCAAGAAAACATTGGTTGCATCTAGGACCTTGTACATGCAAAACATGCGCACTGAGCCATAAACTTGTCTCAGCAGCTCCTGCAGTTGTGTGGACTATCGTTTGAAAAGATCCAGTTGGCTAGCAACCATTTTTGCCACAACTTTCCAACATATGCTCACTGCTTAATTTATACATGTCTGAATACTGTTACAGGCTGATGTTGTTTTTTAAGAGACCCATATCTGCAGCCTTGCTTTCTCATTCTACAGCTGTCTCGTCTGATTATTTTCATAATTGATTAGGGGTGGGTTCCCACCAATATGGATTTAACCTTACTGAAAAATCTAATCCAATAATTCCACCTTTGAGAGTGGAATTAAGGCACCTTTAGTTTATTTTCAGGACACTCTTAAATAACTAACAAGTGGATCTAAAGCCATTTCCTTTAGCTGGAGGGGAAGGAGTTCCTAGATTTGATAGGCAGTGCTTGTGTAATGAACCAGGAGTGTTTGCCCTTTGCTAATGCTACATATGTGCCTATTTTCTTTCAGAAAAGCTGTTCTCTATCATAGTGCTTTGTAAATACCACGAAGGCAGAAAGGTTTGCAATTTAGCCAGGCTGAAAATTCTCCAGATACCTGTTTTTCCCTCCTTTTGGCAATAAAAGGAGGTTCTTGCTCTTAATGCTGAAGTCAGATGGAGAAGAGAAAAATAGGACAACTGGAGGTGCTTCAGATCACCTTCAAGAGAAGGCTGCCTCTTCAAATTCTGGACTCCTGGGATTAAGCTCCAGGGAGAAGGAGCAGAAAGAATACTGGGTCAAGCTGTCAAATGTTGGAACTAAAATGAATCTTCTTTCAAAAATAAAGCCCTATGAATTTTTTTTACTAAAAATTCCTTCAGGTAGTTTTTACATGTGTGACCAATTTGTGACTATTTGCTATTTGACTTCAGTATGACATGCAAGCATATTTAATTTGGCATGTGCAGCCACTGTGTGGTGTAATGATTTGAGGGCTGGACTGGGACTCAGGAGATCTGAGGCCTTGTCCCCAACTGGCCAGAAAATTCAGGACAGTGGTGGACTGACAGCATTATCCCTTCAAAGGGTTGATGTGAGGATAAAATGGAGATGAGGGAGACCATTCATGCTGTTTTGCGCTCCTTGGAGGGCTCTAAATTTGACACATTTCTTCTCTTAACAGGAGGAGATAAGCTGCATCAGGCAAAAGGTCTATCTAGTCAAGCATTTTGTCCCTAAAATGGCCAACTAGGTGGAAGGCTCATAAGCAGGATTTGCACGCAAGAGCACGCAAGAGCACTTGAGCAAAATAGAACATTTTCATTATTATGCAAACTGTCCAGAGAGCCATGAGGCTAGTGTGATGGTACAGAAAAGTGTTTAAAATAAAATATCATAAGGTAAAAATAAACCTTTGTTCTCCAGCCACAGGCAACAAGAGGCTATATTTTATTTATTTGTTCATTTATTTCATTTTTTATATGGCCATTAGCCATGGCTCTCTGGGTGGATAACTATAGTGAAATGAGTGGTGGAGGGGGAGGCGGATGCAAATGTTTCTTCTTTTCAGGGATATTCCAAGTCCCTTCCATGTCTTCAATGCCAGATTCAATCTCTGCCATGGCCAATTAAAGGATCTCAGACAGATGAGTTGTGGAAGATCATGACCTTAGACCCACGAGAACTGAATGGATCTTTGGCCTCAGAACACCCTGCGTACGACAGATTCCTCCTATGTATGGTCCTGCCTATATTATTAGTATCATCATCATCATCATCATCATCAATATTATTATTATTTACATTCCAGCTTCAAATTTACTTGGTATCCCTGCAAACTAGCCAGAAAGTAATTCCCAGAGCTTTGTTCACCTGGGATCAAAGCTCAGCTGTTTCTTCCACAAATAAACAGATGGCAGAGCTAAACCAGATGGATGCAGCACCTCCCAGGGGCTTCTGCAAGTGTCTGGATTTCTACCTGTGAACCTCTTCTCTCTCCCATTCCCCACTCTGCCATCAGCAGTCAGCATCTTCCTGTACTGCTCAGGACTGGTCTGAGAGGTAACAAGAATGGCATGCTAGCACTGCTCATCTTTTGCTATGGCTGCATTTTCCTGGTGACTTAAGGTTCAGAAGAAGGGCATGGTTCTGTGAAAAGGCAAGTGCAAGCAACTTGCATTCCAAAGAGCTTTTTGAAGGAGGCGTGTTCTTCATATCTTTAGCAGAAGTGCTTTGGAAAGCAACAATGCAAGGAATTGATTTGGGGGTGGGGTCGGGGGTTGTTGTTGCTGTTGGTTAGTGTGGTATTATTTTTGTTTGCTCTCTCTCTTGGTTTTTCCTTCCCTGATCTTGAAAAGGCAGAATAAATCAAGAGGAGAAGGAGAAAGTGGAATTGCCAGTTTCTTTGGCATTAGAAAACAAAACATAACAAATATGATTAAGAAGAAATGTAGAACTTTCTCGGTGAAGCACTAGCAAAGTAAGCCTTACTTCCCCTCCTCTTTTCCAAGGAGAAACACATTCAAAAACACTGAAAATTAGCTCTTAAGGTGAGGGTAACAAGGTTCACAGACCATCATGCACAACAGTGAGATGTGCACCTAGGTATTTCTATGCACCATACAGATGATGCTTGTCTGCTTTGGGGAGTGACGCTCCCACCAATTGGGTCAGGTGAGGCCCTCCAAGGATCCCCACTGCCATCTTTCCTGCTTCCATGCACATGTGTATTGTGAGACAATCAGGAGCAGGATTCTTCAGTCCTGACTGATTTCTTGGGAGTTCAAATGACCACACTGTTATTTCACTTCCCACAGAACCCTTTGGCCCTTCTCAAGCTGGTGCCTTCCAGTTGTGTCAGATCACAACAGTGAAGGGCTTTCTGGGAGATCTATCTTGGGTGAGATAGAAGATAGCAGAGCAGTTACAAGCCTACGGTTGTAAATGTGGACTGCAGCCAGTAGAAGTGTATGCAGGCAATGCATGTACTGGAATATAGCTGAAATAACTCACTGGTATAGCTCAGACCCAGCCGTAGTTGTGCTGGAGGGTAATCACAGCTGGGTGTCTGTGAGCATCTGGTAAGGAGGGAATAATGCTACCCTTGCAACACTGGCATAAGCTGTTGCCTTCTGCCATTTTTATTCAACAAAGTTGGGCTGTCTTTAATCCCATTCCTTGTTGTGAGCCCTTTTCTTTCACTGCAATGTAAAGTAATGAGTATGAATGGTTTTCTCTAATTCACACCTTGCCACCAGGATGGCAGGGCTCTGTGTCTTTAACCAACTACATGGATGGCAGAAATGGAATCTTTTCCTAATGCAAAGTTGGCTAGAAACCTTCCATTCCCTGTAAGGCATCGCTGGCATCACATCCTGTCATCCACAAATGGCAGACCTGCTTCATGCTTTCAGAGCATACTCTCTTGCAAAAGTATTATAAATCTACAGCTGATGCTGGCACATGACAGTGTGTTTTATGACCTGGAAACTGTTTTTCTTAATGCAGACATTTCTCCTTTCTCTTGCATGCCTTACTTTCCTTGGTTAATATTTAAATTTGCCAGACAAGAGGCACACTACTCTGGCTGGCATTGGGCAACAGCAGCAAACACTTCTTAAAAACAGAGGCATCATACATTTAAGTGGGAGCATCACTCTTTTTATCAGCAGTTTCCTGACCCCTTTTAAGTAATGCTGACTTTGCACTAAGCTGCTAGGTCAGCTCTAGACTTGCTGAAGCCCTTAACTAAGTGGCCTCCAATCCTCAGACCCTTGTTTCTTGCAGTTTTCTGTCCCACATCAGAATATCTTGCAGCTCAAACCTATCTTTTCCCCAGGAACAATCACTTTCTCAAGCTGCTGTTGACCCCTTAACAAATAAACAGAAGAAACCTCAGCACTTCTGCATAATCACAGAAAATTAAGTAGTATTAGCATGATGGCTCCCAAATGGCAGAATCATGATGGCTGGATAGTTAGGTGTATCCAAGAGCAGAGTGGCCTTGTACAAAGAAAGCTTACTAACTCTGCCTTTCAGTTTAGAGGCAATGAATGGAAGCTAGAGAGGCAATTTGGTTTACAGGAATTTCCAAGTCAGCTTCATTTAATGATTCCTTTTATAATGATTCCTTTTATTTAATGACTCCCTTTATAGAAGGCTAACATGGTTTAACTACTTGCACCCTCTACAGCTGGCTGGAGAAAGCACATGTTGCGGGGAGGAGGAGGAGACAACTTTAATTCACACTACAGGACAGGGCACCAAGGAGGTAAGTTTGATGTTCTCTATCATCCCCTAGTGCCTGGAAACATTCAGAGTTGCCCCTGTTATCTAAACCCCGTAAAGATGGGTGTTATAATGGGAGGCGCACTGTAAAACATTTAAATTTGAGATGTTCCGTTTATTGGCTTCCGACGTCAAAATAGGCTAAGCTTTGCAGGAGCCTTTCCCTAGAAACTGAATGAAATGGACTAGGAAATTTGGTAGCTTCTTCCTACGTCGATGGTTGCAACTTTTCCAGCCTTACTCCAATCTGTCTCTCTGGATCCTGATGGTACCGTGCTGCGGCCTATGCTAGTGGAGAATTTTAGGATCACTTGCACAGAAACCGATAGTTGTCTGGGACATTAATGGAGCTGCAGCTTGAATGGGCTAGCAGCCTATGCTGAAGGAGCCTGTCATCCACAAATCCACCGTTCTTATCTGCTGAAGGAGTAGCTTGCAGTGCAGGGCAATAATGGTCAGACCATATGCTGACAAGCATCCGCTCTGCTAGCAATTGTGCACTGCAGCCTGCCTGACTTATTCCACAATCAATCATGTTTAAACAAGGAAAGAGAATGGCTATTGCCTAGCAATGAAGTATGCTTGAGGAGCTATTTCCATATGAGGTGTTCAGGCAATATTTTCCAGAGCTCTCTGCTCTGCCAAGGCACTGTCTTTTACAGCCAAAATATGTGATCCTGAAAGTTTGCTGTAGCATAGTCAGTTAGGGTGTGAGCCTCTGGACCTTGCCCTCACTTCCTGTAAGCCTCTGACCTTGGAGGTTTGCATTTGTCCCCTGCTTGTCAGTCTTCACTGCTGCTGCACCTCATGCCAAGTAGTTCATCTACCTGGGATCATCTGGATAACGTGTCTGTGGCAGGAAGCAAGGATACCAGTAGGGATCTGCAAAGCCCCAGCCTCCTCCCCTGCCCTCTCCACTCCCATGTTTTCCCTCTTAGGGCCAGCTGGACCTCAGGTGGGTTATGGCACTTGGTGCAGTGGTTTCTGTTCTGGCTGTGAGGTGCCCAGCATGGAGTCTTGGCCTTTGGAGTCCCAGCACCAAAATCTTGTACTGGAACATTGAATGATCCTATGACCTTGATACCCTGAGAAACTGAGTGATGTATCAGGATGTTTCCATTTTGGTTCACACTTCTGAAATTACCTCATGTGCCCCTAGGCAAGAAAGTGTCCCTCTTTTCTTGAAGAATAGAGTGTTGTCGACCACCACATCTGGATGGGATCAGGTTGGAAAAGGCATCTCTGGTTTCTCCATTCATGAGTGATCACCAAAGCTTCTGAGAATGATGGGTTAACCATCATAGCCTGGGTGCATTCCATGTGGCCAAGGTCTTCCCACATTACTCAGGGAACACATGACCCTACCGTGGTTGCTTCTATAGCCAGAGCAGAGTGAGAACACAGTCCAGTTGGGAGATGCTTGTAATCTTGTCTCGTATACCCAGGATTTTACTCAAGTGGTTCACCAGGGGGAAACGTCATCCTCCCCCACCCCTGCACCTCTTAACACACTCCAGTCATACCAAAAGGTGGCCATATGAGCTGATGGAGGCCAACAACATCTGGAGGCCTGCAGATCCCCCAGCCTGGTTTACCGGATTCTCAGGCCGAAAAACAGCCTGCAGATGCCAGCATGGTCCAGCTGCCATGCTAAGATCTGCAGGGCATTTTCATATCTAAACATACATAGAATTTGTGACCCAGTGTGGACGGGTGGAGAGCCAAGGTTTTTATTTCATTTTAAAATCCAAATACATAGATAAATAAGTATTGATACCACATGGGTATCACTTGTTGACATCAGAACAGAGCCTTCAGCTCGGAGGCATGGTATATAAATGTAATAAATAATAAATAAGGGTTCTTGGTCAAATTATGCTCCGAAAAAGTCTGCCCAGTACCTGCTGGGAGGGAGACAAACCTCTTAGGGTACCATCCTTAGGTAGAAAGAACTTGTAGAACTCCCAGCATTCCCAAGCCAAAATTGCTGACTTGGACATGCAGCGGGGATATAGGACTATTTTCTACTGAAAGATGCACAAGATTGTACTCCTGGTGTTCCTTTATTATAATCTAGAACTGTGCTTAAAGGAGGGGCAGGTAATGCGCTTGCCTTTGAAATCCATCCTGCAATGAGAGGGTCTCAGATGGGCTGCTCGGAATGAGAATCTCATAAACGACTTACCCAGAATTACTTAGCAAATAATGCCACCCGTGACCAGAGCAGAAAACTGTGCTCTTGTGGTACTTTCCTAATAACTGCCAACCTCTCACAGCCTCAATTACTGCTGAAATAAAGAGCCCCAAAGGAGTTGGGAGGTGAAAAACCTATCTTCAGTCCAAGGCAATAACCATCAGGGTGCTGGAGGGAACTCTCAAGAATTAATGAGATTTCCTGCACCAGGCCCCCTCCTCACAAAGAGCAGTCTGCCCAAGGAGAAAGGCTGTTCTTACTGCTTAATAGACATGCATCTGTTACTGCCAGGCTTCCTAGCCACTCTGACTCTAGCATGGTTGTGGCTGTGCCTTTTCATTAATTGCTGTCCACTCACTTTCAGGGAAAGTATGAAGTCAGCCAAGTTCCCGTGAGGTCTCCGGCTCCTGACAAATGCTTCTAAAGCTCCCAGGTGGCTGAATGTGTGCAGTCACCTTACCAAACAGACAGTTTAAGGCAAAGCACTATATCCCATGAAGCCCTATCAGTGTAAAGTTAATGGAATTGGGTGTTTTGCATGGGAGAGCCCAGCTGAAGACAAGAGTCCAGATTTGCTAGTAAATATGTGCAGTAGAAGGAACCAGGAACATTTTAAAAACAGAATATGGATGTACCTAGACTGTTTATGGGGATGCTATGTGTGAATGCATCCTGCCAGTATGAAAACGTTTCTGCAATCTACCCGTTTGTTTCTGGGTTCAAAGTTCTGGTTTTGATCTAAACCAGTCTTCCCCACTTTAGCTCCATCATATGTGTTGGAAGGCAACTCTCATCATCCCCAGGCAATAGACATTAGGGTTCTATCAAAAAACAAAGATGCTTGCACAAGCCTGATTTGGGGGGGTGGGAGGGAAGAGAGAATATGCTTTGGCTGTGGGGTGATATAAACATGAGATGCATTTTGTGTGTGAGTGTGTGCATGGGAAGTTGCTCCAGAGACATGTGAAAAAGGGACCTGTACATTTTAACAGTAACCAAAAACATCCTGAGTTCATCAGGCTCCAGGTATGGCCAGAACTCCATCCTGGTTCCTCGCTTCGAGAGGGCAGCAGCAGGAGAGGAAGTCCATGTGAGTGGATGAAGAAACAGCTCATCCGGGGGGTCAGGTGCAATACAGATAATCAGGGTCTTCATACCTTAGTTTCAGCAAGTGCCTTGGACAGCAGTGTGGTGGGCCAGGTGGCCTCCCAGGGATTTGGGGCTCCAAGCCCACGGGCCACCTGCTGACAGCAGTTCTGCTGTTCCTTGGTAGCTGCATACAAAGAGGCCCTACAAGTAGGCGCTTCTCTTGCATCCACTTAATTCTGAGCAGCGCTTTACCAAAAAATCAGTGCATCAACTCTTCTCATCTAGAGACCTTCCATCATTCTCAGCTATTTGGCACTGAGTGCTTTGTTTTAATTCATTACCTGTCTATATTACCCAGTACTCATTTGGGTAGACCCTTCACCAGAATTAATAGCACGCAATGAATTGGCAAGGCAATAAAAGCAGGGGCATGTTCTGCTTTTTCACTCACCTCTTTTAGCCTTTTTCAAAAACAGAACATACTGTATGTTTTAAAAAGTAATAGAAGTAATAAAAGGGTATCAATGAATCAAACAGTATAACTGCAGGCCCTTTATTCTATATTCTAAGTCTTTCTTAAGCTTCAAAATTTAGAGGCAAGCAGTACCTCTAAAAAGCAGGCAGATGTCCTAGAATAAACTTTTTTCCAGCTTCCTTACCCCTTTTCCAACCCTTCTGCCCCTGGGACTGTCATGCCCACGGGGCTCCAAGCAGCCAGTGTTCGCTCTGTGCTCTGAGTGAGAAGATTCCCAGTATGATTTCATTTCATTGCTCCAAATTCGTCAGGCAGCAGTAAAGAAAAACATGTCATCTTGCTTTCTCCAACTATGCAAGCAGTCCTGTTTGGAGAACATAGTGTGTGTGGGGGGCGGGGGGGGGGGGGGGCAAATGCCAAATCCCAGTGCTTAGCTCAACATGGCAGTCATTTCATTTCCATATAAGCAAATATCCTCTGGTATGAACTTAATCACCCTCTATATTGAACAGAATCCATATGGGCCGCATCAAAGTTAGTCCTTAAAGTGAGGATGGTTACATGTAACCTATTCGAGGGCTCAGCTTGCCACCTACGGTCATGATGCCATAGTGGCTTCCTTATGAACCAGGCACTGCCATGTATAAGACTGGGGAGCTGAGGGATGCTCCTATGAGCTCATTAGATTGAACTCTTTCAAAAGCTTCTGTGTTGGACTGCGGCCCAGGTCTAAGATATTGGTGAATGAGCAATTGCGAAGCAAAGCTTTATCCGTGTCTTTCTGGTATGCATTAAATACATCACCATAAATTATTTCAGTGCATCATTTGATTAAATTCTCATGTTCGACCTTGTATCATCTGGCTTTGTCTTGTAATTGTGGGAGAAAATATGTGCTGAACTTTGCATTTTATTCATGAACTCTGTTCTGGTTCCATTCAAGTTCTATTCATAGACAGTAGAAAGAGTGATAAGCCTTTACATTTGGTGGGTTAGGCCAGGCCATGGGAAGATAAAGAGATTAAGGAACCAGTTGTATCTGGCAGTAAAGAAGCTGAACGTGGATCTTTTTGAAATAAAATAGAATTTTTAATGAAAGGGAAGTACAGTGTCTAAATTTAGATGCTCTACTAATGCTTTTAAAAACTCTAAGTGCATCTGTAGCCAGAGGGTGTCTGAAATTTTATTCTCAGTGTTTGTTCTCCCCAAGCCAAATGTGGATCCCATTGAAGTCCATGGCAAAATGCCTGAGAACTTCAAAAGGAATGGTATTTTGGCTTGGTGTCTCAATCACGCCCACCCTCAACCCATCCCTTCATTGCCCATTCAGGAGAATGAGACATGCGTATAGCCAAACTACAGCAGGCTGCAAGGGCAGAAATACCGGCTTGCAGATTTCAGGGAGTTGGAAGATTTTTTTCCATTCTAAATTGGCATAGAAATGCATGCTGAGATGCCTAGACAGATGGGAAAGGCAGGAGTTGTTTGCCATGCAAATCCATTTGAATGGCAATAAGAATATTAAGATTAATGGTAGCAGTACTAAAATCATGATTTCTCTACTGCTCCACAGTTGAAGTAGTAGCCTTTTCAACAAGTATTTTACCTGTCCACTTGAAATAAGGGCTGAAAACATTCATTGGCTTATAAATGGATTTCTCAAGTAATGCAGGCATGAAGAGGCAGGCACCTGATTCCCGTGGCATGTATGGGTTGCTGATTGACCAGAAAAAGAAAATGTTTTTGTCTAGACAGCAGGACAGCTAACAATCCATATAAAGGTCAATAGAACACATGGACACAATTTAAGTCATAGCCCTAAATATAAAACTTAATACAATGAAACCTTCACCACCATAATAAAAAGCAGACAAAAGAGTTGCCTGCAGTCCGAGCATTTGTACAAATAAATAAATAACTTGTAGCATCTGAATGACGAGTGTGGCAGGCATTTCTACTGGAATGGAGATCCACAGATAGAATGCCACCACTGAGAAGACTCTGCTGTGTGCAGTAGCTCCACATGCTCCATCCTTCAAGGGCACCACAAGTGAGGCCTCCTTAATCAGTCTGATATCCTGGATTTCCAGCAAAAGTGTAGACTATCCATGACCAAGGGGTCATGTTTAGATGTACCACATGTGCTGACTGATTTGCATGTATACACAGAAGTGTGGCTTCTAGATCAAGAGAGGTGTTACTACCACTGTACACGACTCTGGTGTGCCCACAACTGGAGTATTGTGTTCAGTTTTGGGCCCCTCATTACAGAAAGGATATAGCCAGGTTGGAGTCAGTGCAGCGTAGGGCCACAAGGTTGGTGGCCCGTTTGCAGGGGATGGGGTATGAGGCGAGACTGAGGGAACTGGGTCTCTTCAGCCTGGAGAAGAGGAGACTCAGAGGGGATCTGTTGGCGACATATCAGTTGGTGAGAGGGTGTCACATGGAGGTGGGTAGAGACCTGTTTTCCCCTGCAGAGGAAGGCAGGACGCGCTTCAACCGAGCAAAGCTCGGGGAGCCAAGGTTTCGTTTGGATGCCAGGAAGCACTTCCTGACTGTCAGGACCCCAAGGGTGTGGAATGGGCTTCCACAAGAGGTGGGTGAGGCCCCGTCGGTGCAGGTGTTCAAGGATAGGCTGGACGTCCACATGGTGGGCATGTCGTGAGTGGAACCGGCTGGAGCTGGGGGTCAGACTAGATGGTCCGGGTGACCCTTTCTGCTCGCTCTGTTTCTATGTTTCTACAGCAGATTTATGACCTAGGCATAAGTGCATTGTGGCATAAACAAACACACATATATAGAGAGAAAGCCAACATAAGTCAAAGCTTCTCCCATGCACCATGCCTAAATGAGAAGTTGGATTATTTAAATGTTTTGTCACCTGGAGCACACATAATTCACAGTACGAGTTAAATGACTTGAGATTCCTACATAAGCAAAACATAAGTTCCACTTTCCCCCATCCAACCAGGCTCCATTGCTGAGTGATGCTTCACTCATCAACTTCAGGAGGCTGTCTGCCTTCTGCTACCAAAAGGTGGCAAGGGAAGCAAGAGAATACATGCTTGCATTTAGGTTACCAACTTGCTTGCTGTCTAGGGAAAAACTATGAGGGAGGTGAAGGAGGCAGAGACAGAAATGAACTCACTCACCTCTCAACCGCTGTCAGAAGGATATTAAGAAACTGCCAGGGAAAACCTTTGCTAGTTTATTTCTGGCCCCCTCTTGGTCTGGAAATCCAGCAGAAAACCCACAAATGCAACAGTGTCCTTGGAGAGAACATTGGTGTACATTTTGCTCATATTTCTAGGTGGCTTAGCATCCCAAATGAATTAATTAAGTTTGTTTCAGTGAAGGCCTTCCCAAAATCTGGGGGCCAGGGTACAGAGTGGGAAAATATAGAACAACTACTGGGGGATGCAAGCGGTAGCATATATTGAAAGAATAACTTGTAAGTTTATCAGAAAACAAATGGGCAGAGGACAAAAGGGTGGCAGCAATGGCAAAAAGAACTGCCAAGTATTTCATACCCTGGACTAGTAAGGTGAGGACTGTTTTCTGTTTCAAATGAGAGGTAACAGACACTCATAATACAAACAAAGCTGTGTAGCTCAGCAACATCAGAACGACGTCTGCTGCATGAAGATGTGTCGGTATATGCAGGGAAAGGCTTCATTAGCACGGTGGCAATAAAAGTGGGGGAGAATATGGGTGAGGGAGTGTCTTGTGGCTTCACAGAAGCACTTGGCAAAGGGGGGCGGGCGAGAATCTTCTGTCCAAATTTCAGGGTTGTTACAGGTTTCTGAACAAGAAGCCTGACTGAGGCTGGGCTGAAGACATGTCAGCACAAAGGAAACAATAGTTTGGCTCTGACTGATGAAAAGAAAGCTCAGAGGGATTCCTTTTATCTGACTGTGTTAAGGCCCAGTGACAGTACGCAACCAGGGCTGTGTAGCAGAGGAAAACAACAAAACAGAAGCATTACAGAGTTGCTCAGGTGGCTTCTAAAACTGCTGAATTGACCAGTAGGTGGGACTGCTTCAGGACTGGGCTGTAGTCCACATGCAGAGTCTGGACTGGTCTATTTATAGATACCTTCAAGGGTCGGTTGACTGAGCAGTGACTTGGCACTCAGGCAAACTTGTTGTATTTCCGTAATTTCATGGGAGAAACTCTCCTTAATTGATTAAGTGGAGGAAGCATATATACAATTGCTGTTGCCCTTCTGCAGGTCATTCCTGGCAGCTTGCCCTGTCCACGGCTATAATCTTTCTTTCAGAACAGAATGGATTCTTGAGCTGATGTTTCAGGGAAATGTAAATGAGAGTAGAAAGTGCTGTTGCACATAGACTGAGAACCAGCATTTCCAAGTTCCTCTCTAAGAAGAAGCAGGCCATGGGAAAGCCTGAGACCTTGGAGAGTTCCTGACAGGCATAGACCAGGAGTGGCTTCATGAAACATGAAGAAGCAGCCACGGTGGGTGGGTGGTTTGCTCACTAACTCACGTGATTCTACCCTGATAAATACACACTCTGCACCTTGCCATGAATTGTTCCCCCACAGTCCTCTAAATTCTGCCTGGCATGTCTCCCAGGGATCTTTGCCGAACAACACCTTCCCAAAAGTCTTTGCATGGGCATTTGCTGTTTTTTGGCCGTTGGTCCATTGACTAAGCCTGCCATATTCTGTTTTGCCAGCTTTTACTAGCTGTAGTTAGGAATGCATTGGAACAATTTGAAGTTAATGTTCCCCTGCCCCCATTACTTTTATAGGTGCTTCCCTGCCCCTCCACCCAGCTATTCCTTTCTCTCTGTTTACTGTCTGTACTCCATAATTGTTAATCCTTTGCTATCTTCCTCCACTTGACGTAGCCCGCAGATTTTACTTCCAAGTGCACAGACACAACCTTGGCTTGCACTAACACTACTTTCTTTAGGACTACTCTCTTTCCTCTAATCTGTCCAGCATCAATGTGCCAGTCAGGGCTATGCAAATGGCCACATGGGCAAGCTGCCTGATATAGTGTTAGGCAGCTTCCTATGTAAAATAGCTTTGGGACCAAAAGAAGTGTGTTTCTATTGCTTTATTCCCCTCCCTGCCTCTCTCTCTCTCCTTCATTTTCCAATTCTAGTCTTTGCCAGTCCTTCTGAAAGAACAAATCTACTGGCTTTAATCCTAATGAGTGCCTTACTTGCTGTTTATAATGAATAAAATGTACAAAAATCCATGAAAAATTTGAACCTTCCTGGAAAAATTTTCCTTCCTGCAATGGATACCCTCCAATTTTTCATTTTTTTTAAAGATCATTTGGATTTAATTTCTCACTGCATGAAGTGGCAGTGAAAGTGAAATATCAAATTGACTTTGTGAAGGTGAGATGTATATTCTCTTGCTTGTTATCTCCAAGATGGCATAGTGATGGAAGTTCTCCAAATAAGAAAGGAACAACAAGCAACACAACTAGCCAATGCACTTAGGTTCACTCTGGTGATAGTACCAAGTTGCTAAAAATGTTTATTAAGTAGCTAAATATCTATATTCCACCTCCAGGTAGATGTCGGGAGGCCATAGGAATTTGCTGGACGTGTAGAATTGACTTTAAAACCCAGAGGCACAGCTTGGTAATTTTAGTACTGAGGTTTAATGGATGTATCCCTCCCACCACCTATTATGGTCAGGTATATTCTTTCAGTTGTGAAGTACAAAACTAAAAGTTCTCTGCCTTTTCCTCTCCCACTGCCATTATATACTCCTACTTTCCTGATATATTACAAAACTGTTGGCCAATCCTGACTCAACAATTCAACTCTGTACAGGTGCAATTATTTATTAGCGACATCAAAGCACTGCCCTGACTACTAGAATACAATAGAGTTTGGTGATTCCTGAGTGGTCACGGAGTGAGTGCTTTGGTTGCAAGGTCCTGGGTCTGGTCTCAAGGCCCAGCTCTACCTGCACCACTGGTGGGGGAACTATAGATGGAAGTAGGACAGACTAGAGCATGGAGGGGAGAAGAGAGAGCCCTACCAAGAAGAGCAGCTTCTGCTAATCACCCCCAACGCTCTTTCATTGGCCACATCTAGCTCTGACTCTCCCTGCAAAGGAGGCTAGGTTGCTTTTTTGCCCTTGGTCTTTCAATGGCAGAATATTTTTATTCAGGAGGGCCTTGGGCATTTAAGCTTGTCTGCTGCTAAAGGAGTTTTAACTGCTTTGTGCTGTTCATTTATTTTATGGTTGAGCTTCCAACTGTGCTTTAAATCAATTGATTTATGTTACATTTTAGTTGAGATTTTGCTTTTTATACTGTAATGTATTTGTCATAGCTACCTTGTAGGAAAGGTGGAATATAAATTTAATAAAAAGATAAAAAGTTTATAGTTTTGTTGAATAGGGATGGTGATTTTTTCCAGGAACCAGACCATGGTGACTGTAAGTGTTAAACAGATATAGCTAGGGAGTATGGGAATGTGCGAAGAAATAGCATTTGGCTACCAACAACAACTTTCGAAAACGGCTAAAGGAGGCTCATGTGTTAACAGGTTCTCTGTTTCCTCTCTATTTCACCCTTTCTTATCAAGCCATGGGGCTTCCTAAATTGGGAAGTACTTCACAGCCATTGTGGAAGCTGTGAAGAGGTATTAAGGGTGAATTAGGTGTGAACAAGAGTGCACATGTGATACCGCTCACAAGTGCTAATCCCTGGCTTAGTAAAAATAGAAGGTGAGTGAGAACCAAGAAGGCAGATCCAAAATGCAAAGCCAAGAACTACTGTGAGACTCTTGGTTAGGTTTCTTGACAGCTTTAAGGGAAGACGGAGCAGGTCAGGGCATGGTTAAACTATGGAATGGCTAGCCACCTTAGAAGGGAATGATAGAAGTTCAAGGAAGATATTCACATCTATTTGTCATGATGATTTTTTCTACCTCTAGGATTAGAGGTAACATGCCTCCAAATACCAATAGCAGGGGACCACAGTGAGAGAAGTCTTAAGCATCAATTTTAATTTGGCCAAAATAATCTGCCCAAAGCAACTTACAATTAAAACTTAAGACAATTTAAAAACATTTAAAGACAATGCACACCCAAAGCACAAATAAAAGAAGGGGAGAATCTTAGAAGTGAATGCTAAGGTAATACGTTTACAGTGTAATCCTATGCATGTCTACTAGAAGTAGGTCCCATGGAGTTCAAAGAGACTTACTCACAGGTAATGTGCACAGGATTGCAGCCTTAAGCCATTCAAAAATTAAAAAACTGATTTTTCTAATCAGCCAACCAAAAATTGAACAAAGAAGAAGGGGCTAGTCTAACCTCCCTTGGAGGGAAAGTCTCAGAAGTGGGAGTCCACCCCAGAGAAGTCTTAGCCCCATGTCCCCACCAGCCTGAGGATGAGGAATTTAAGCTTGACGCCCTTGCCATGGTCAGATCACTTCCTCATAAGGTTTGAGCTCGAGAGCAGCCTTTCCCTCTGCAAGGGTGAGGACCCAATTGTATTGGTCCGCCCCCGGAGCCGGATGGATCCTGATGGATTCCTCAAAGCTCTGGGGCATTTTCCGGTTGACAAGGCTGGTGATCCTGTCGACCGTCATTATTTGTTTTTCGGTGCCAGGCTAAGACCTTTTTATTTAAAACTTATTTTAATTGTTAAATTATTGAATTAATTAGGATTTTAAAATTTTTAGCTGATAATGCACCAGGGGATTTTTAAACTTTTTTTATTGTTATATTATTATTATTTATGTATGTATTCATGTATTCTTTGTGAGTCGCCCAGAGGCTTTGTTGCGATGGGGGCGGCATAGAAATGTTTTAAATAAATAAATAAATAAATAAATAAATAAATAAATAAATAACATGCCATGGTAGTGAGACAACCAGGAAGGCACCCTAAGATTTTTAACTGTGGGCAAGATAATATGGGAGAAATTGATCCTTCACATATCCTAGCCCCAAGCCGGGCTTGACATCTGATTGATTGATTGATTGATTGATTGATTGATTAATTAATGGGGCTATTGCTCCCATGTTCTGCCTGGGGGTTTCCCATGGCCATCAACCATTTGCCCTGATCCAGTACAGCAAGACCGGGGAACGATATTGGTTCAGGGTGGTGGTCCATATGGCAAAAGTAGAAGAGGAGGGAGGCATTCTCATCTGGTGCTTCCAAGAGCTGCCAGCTTTTGGAGTTGCCTGGCTCCTTGAAGCACCAGATGAGAGAATGCTTTCTACCATATAAAAGCCTTTAAACTGTGATATGATACCAAGCTGCCTGGAGAAGAGCTTGTGTGCTCCTCCACACTAGGCACATTCAAGAAGGAACCAGACATCTGAGTGAGATGGTGTAATTGGTGTCCTGAACCAGCCGGGGGTTGGACCTGATGGCATCCCTGGTCCCTTCCAACTCTACTATTCTATGATTCCATGATTCTTCCTGAGTAAAGTTATATTCACGAGCATTGCTTTGATCATGAGTAGTGATTCTTCAGGTGGCCTGCAGCTGTGCTTTGAGGCAGGCACTAAAGACCCTGACTTAGAAGCCCTCAGTTCTAAACACAGAGGGATGGAACAATATGCCCATGCCTTTCTCAGATATTTGCTTTTTCTGGATAACCTAACAGTTTTCTGGAAACTGCTATGTTTGGACCTTGACTGAGGAACCGAACCTGGCCAACCCCACATATGGATGGAGTGGATCCCGGCTAATCCTTCCCCCACACATGGATTTGGTTCTCTCTTCAAGGTCTGGAACATGGCTTTTTCTAAGGTCCTAACTATGTTGACACAGAGATTCACACATACAGTTTTCTACATGAAAGCCTGTGAATTACCCACGAAACACGTGTGGGGCTTTCTGCTGAAGTCCTGGTCATGCCATGCATCTTCACTCACTACTCCTATGTCACCGGGAGAGCAGAAACAAGTCCCCTTGACATGTGTTCATACGTACATCCAGAAGCAGGCTTCTGAGCATTGCGGTAACTCTACCCACCTCTGAAATCTCTTTTTCCAGTCCCTTCTGCCAAGACCTGAAGGCGTACCCCGTGTACAAACGTGGTTTTTTCCAATACAAAGGTTTGCAGAATCAGCAGTACCCCATCTCATCCGCCCCACACTTGGCCCCTTTTTCCTAAAGAGATTGCCTCCTTGGCAGTACAGATAACTTCAGCTCAGGCGTAATCAGTATGAAAAAGGGTGGGGAATTCAATAACAGAGCAGCTTCTCTGGAGAGTATAATATTAATTAGGATGGAGGGTTATGTATCCATCTGTATGCATCTGTGTTTGTGTACTTCATCGGCAAGACTAATCAGGAAGTTTGCATGAGTGTGCATAGGATAGTATATTACACAAACAAGCCCTAGCAACTGCTGTAGCAAGATAATTCAGTAGCTCTATTAGAAAGCTATGAAAACAATAATAAAGATATTATGAGCAAGCCAGAAGCCTATTATGCTCAGCCTCCTACTTGCAAATTAAATACATGCAGATGTATTGCCTAAACCACCCTCAGTTCTTTAAGCTAAAACAGGAAAGGCATGAAGTACAGAACACAGAATGAAAGCCTGGCTTATTAATGGCTGTTTTCTGCTGTACCAACTGCTGTTCATTTTTAAAGAAAAAGATCATGTACTGGATTCATATATTTAATGCATACATGTGTCCTAAACCTATTTATTACAGCTGCCATGTTTGAGCATGTTATCAGTTATGCATGAAGATTGATGACTGAAAGGTTGCTTGATTAATACAGAAGCAGATTAAAATAGACTCTTTTAAATACAGGTAGATCTGCTATACAAGTAGAAGCCAAGTGTCATCTAAAAATAGGCAAACACCTTTCTCTCACACACTGGAGGAAATACTTGTACCAGCTTCATGGAAAGCAGTTTTCCCCAACCTGGGAATATGTAGAACCATAACTCTCGGCATCCTGCAACCAGCAATCCAACTGACTGTTTAAAACATAGAGTAAATTTCTTTTTTCAGGCTTTTCTGAGAAGTTCAGAAGAAGGGTATGGAAGAAATGTCTGTTCATTCCTGTTTGCACCTCCACCCCACAACTTGTGCTCAGAAATATGCCTTTTCTCAATCTAGAAATTCAGTTTAGCCATTGGATAGCAGCTGTTGATAGACATGTCCAATAGAACTGTGAGGTACTTACTGGAGGAAGTTTCTGATTTGATTATACCTTTCAGAAAGGTAGCCATGTTACGCCCGGTCTAACACAGGGTCTTGTCGACCATGTTTTCATGGACTAGAATCCACTGCAGAAGATGCAAAAAACCACATGAAGCCTATTAAAGGTGCTCCTTTGGACTTGATTGTTGTCAGCATAAGGAGGTTGATGTGGTGAGGGGAGGAATAACCTTCCAGACCAATGTCTTATGTGAAGAATACATCATAGAATGCAGAACTTGGCTCTTCCTGGTTTGAACTGGGAAAGATCAGGGATAGCTTCTAGATACTGCCTACCGTGTATGAGAAGAAACATCCCCATAGAAACCTTTGTAAAGAGCATTTTTGTTAGATGCAGATAACCTGAATGTTTGATAAAAATGTGCCAGTGATAAGAAACAGGTATAAATGGCCTCATAATAATCGAATTCTGCAAAGAGAGAGAGAATATAAAACAGTAACAGATGTCATCAAAAGCAGCCTATATGAAATTAATAGTAACTGCTCAAAAGATTCAGGAAGGGTCAGAAAAAGTCACAATTAAGCCAGAAACATTACTTAATTAGAGGAAACAGTAGCCTGCCATAAAAGTAACCCACACTGCTGATGGTCTGATCCCAGCTTGAGAGATTCTGAGAAATGGAACAATCTGGTCTGCTAGAAGGCATGAACTTTGTTCCTGCTGAAGTCAGTCTGAAACCAATGGCTAGCAGAAGTTATTCTACTAGGTTTCTTCCCTTTGTGGAAAAGACCTGTTTAGCTCCCCACAGTTTTGCAACTCAGGATGCTTAGACAGAAAGCAGTGCTTTTTGCTGAAGTCATGGACAAAAAGGGCAAGCAAGCAAAGGGGGAAGTGACTGGAAGACCATGGACTGGAGCAGAAGGTATGTGCCAGTGGTAGGTCATTCAGCTTAAAGGACCAAGGTTGTAGTTCACACTTCTTCCTTAACTGGTTGCTTGTAGTTTAAGATGGTGCTGACCAGAGCTGACCCTGTCCTTGGTGCTGAAGGCGTGCGATTAATAGTTATTGAACAGATAAGAAAAAAATGAAACAAAAGGAACAAATAATTGATGAAGCTCCCTGTTTCGGTGCATGGCTAAACTGCATTTTTTACATTGCCATTTCTTCTTTCCATTCTGGCAAACCTCTGCTTGCTTTACCAGCTTTCTGGTTCAGATCTTCAGTTTTATGTTCCAGCCAACTGCCAGTAAATTTCTATGGGTTCGCCATTATTGGTGCATTATAATAATTCTAAGAATGCCCTGGAGGTGCTTCTCTGGATATATTTTATGCTGGAATTTCCAGGAAACAGGAAGATATCCCTTATTAGCAACTGATAGATCATGCAAATGCTGCTACTGCCCATGTTTCCATGGATACAGAAATAATCCATTGAATACAAAAAGGTAGCATAATACTCTTTAATAATAGACTTGACTTAATGAAAAAAGTTTTTTTAAAAATACATTACAATATGTAACAAGAGTTGATGCATGATTTCCTGTAGATTTCATGTACATTCATGCTAAATGTATCCGCTTCTGATATACATTTCTGTATTAAGTACTATCTAGCTCAGAAATATTGATCTGCAGGGTTATTACCAAGAACCCTCCAAGTCTGAATGCTGTAGGACCAGCAAGGTGCCTCCACTGGACCTTGCAGCCTGTCCATTAAATCCTAGGGAAGTGGCTTTACTCCCTAATTCTGAGAGACAGAGTTAAAACTCCTGTAGTCAGCAAGAAGGCATCAAGGAACATTCCCCTACCAGATACTTGTTTCTCAGACCTTTGCCCCCAGAATAAGGCAGCAACTGGCAAAGCTCCCCTCGGCACTCTCTTAGCTAGGGCATAAAATCTTAGCCATTCCTTCAAGGCCAGTGCTGGGCTAACTTGTCTCTCTCTAGCTGCAGGGTTGCTAACCATGGTTCTGGATCCGAGACAATGGCCTTTGTTTGTACCTGCTGCAATATCCAAGGCCCAGAACTTGCTCTGTTCCAAATCTGCTCTAGACAGACTTTCTACCTTGTGTCCTCTTGGCTGGGTTGTCAGCTCAGTAGGGTGATATAAACCCTGTTGGAGAAGGCCAGTGTGTTGCCATTCCATATGCAGGATATTTAGATGTGGAGGTAGCTTCGTCGAGCATAAACTGCCAGGCCTGTGGGTTGTGAATCAACCCTGATGCACTGAAAGCCAAAAGATGCTCCCCTTCAAAGACTTAAAAAGACTTCAGGGATCAGTGGCTTTAAAAAAATCCCATCGGCATTGTAGAAGATCCAGATTTGTAACATTCGGTAGCACTGATTTCAATGGATCACCTCAGCGACTTTTAGTAAAAGACTGTTTGTAACAGTTTTGCCCTGAAACAAAACCCCTGGGTCTAAACAGGGAGAAAAGCCAAGTTTAACTTACCTTTTCAGAAAACATTATTACTGAAAGAATGGTGTCAGTGTATCGGGGCACCTTGCAGAGTAATGAAAACATCAATCTGAGCCTTACACATGATTTGGAGAAGGGACTTTTAGTTTACAGTAAATCCCTTGATGATCAATCTACCAGTTACATCTGTGGAATGATGGCATAACTCTGGGTGATAGTAGCAATGATTTATTGCAAATGTATAGATGAGAAAAGGACTGACTCTGTTTGGAGCCATTTTCATATACAAGGCAAGGGCACCTAGGGTTGTTTAAGAGGAAGCATGGCAGATCATGGCACTTTCATGAGTTCATCTGTAAGACTGCATTTTTATCATATTCACAATTTATGAATTAATGTGAGGTGTTGCTTAGTTGCAAAGCTGTGTCCAACTCTTCATAACTCCATGGACAACATTCCTCCAAGCTCTCCTGTCCTCCATCATCTCCCGGAGTCCACCCAACCCCACACCCACCACCCCAGTGGCCCCATCCAGCTACCTCAACCTCTGCTGTCCCCTTCTCCTTTTGCCTTCAATCCTTCCCATCATCGGTCTTCTCCAATGAGTCCCTCCTTCTCATTAGGTGGCCAAATATTTGAGTTTCAGCTTCAGTATCTGTCCTTCTAAAGAACAGTTGGGGTTGATTTCCTTTAGGATTGACTGTTTTGATTTCTTTGTAGTCCAAGGGACTCTCAGGAGTAGAATGCAAGGTGTATACCCACTAAAAAGATTAATAGTTTATTGGTCTGTCATAGATCCTTTGCTGCTCATGGATTCAAAATCCAGATCTTCGAGAAGCTCTGGGCATTGTACAGCATCAGGAAGAGATTTCTCAGCAGATGTGAAGGCTCTCCATTGTTTGAGCCACTCATGCATTCAGTCCAAGTCCAGTAGGTTGTTCACACAACCATTGCAATTAATGTTAGATCTGCAGCCATGCCAGATTAAAGAGTGGATCTTATGTTTGTTGAAAGCAGAACAGTTTGTATTCTTTCCATTCAGATGTAGCTAAAATGTTTTCTTTTCAATGTCAGGTGAGATTCATATTAACTTAATGTGCTGCCGGTAATTAAAATGTCCTTTGTTCCTGACCCTGGCCTAACCTTTGCTGCCTTCTCTTTGGGCATACCGTATATGGCTTAATTAAATGAACTCCACAGAGCTGCCTTGCAAAACAGCCCCTTCATTTGGCTTGATGCTTCTTTATCAATTGCTCAAGCATGCGTTCCAGCCAGAGGCTCTTTTCTTCTCCGCTTATTAATCTGTGTGTTTGCCTAGCACTAATTTAAAAGTTCTGCTGCAGAACACTCCACCTGCCCTCGCTCCATGTTAGCATCAAATAGGGCACATCACCCAGTCAGGCGGAACTATATTTCCCATGCAAAGTACAATGGATATTAAGAGGAAAACATGGGGATTTAAATATCCTTTCCCTCATTATTTGAAGACCCCAGCAGGCATTTTCACTTCTATGGTATAATCCAATGCATGGTTTCTTGGAAGTAAGTTTTATTGTGTTCAAGAGACTTTCATACCATGTAAGTATTTTTAGGATTGTTGTAATATTCTGGCAGTGCTTTTCCATTTAAAATGTACCTTACTACCTTTTGGCAGTAAGATCTTTCATTTATTGTATTACAATTTGTTGATATGTGATTACCATAGTGTGCAATATGGCCTTGAAGATGTCAATATGGGGATGGGATGAGGGAAAGCAACAAATTGTTCTACCTGTCGCTGTCCACGTTCTTGCATGTGTGTGTGTAGCACCTAAACAATCAACAATGGCAGAAGGTTCATAAAATACAAGCTCTGTTGTGTCAATATATTCTCTAACATATTCAGAAGCGCTTTTTCAGGAATGACACTGATTTTAAACTCTATGCAGCTTTCTGAACTAGGGATCATACAATAAATGGTATGATGCCATTCTATGCTATGGACTTCATTTCTTAGAATGGCCTCTCTGATAGCATTCAACTGATATTGGATAGAACAGGTAGAATTCAACCAATGCAGCCATTAAGACTCGAGTAAATGGCAACATCCTTTAGGGCAACTGAGAGCAATGCTTCTGAATAAGATAACATGGTTCCTTGAAGCTCTGTGAAATTTCCTGAATGTGTTTATAAATTAATACATAATGTAAATAATCAGTCTCCATTCTTCTAGTTGACATCAGGCCTAGCATCTTGAAACAGGCACAACTGGAATAATCAGAAGGTCATGGAAGGAAATGATTAGTAGGTCATTGAAAGACAGAAAACAGTATTCTAAGATTTTATATTCACAGTTTGAATTTCCCTCTTGCAGAATCCACTGAGTTCTTGAATATATCCAACCACTTCAATCCATGTTGGAGGTTCATGTTTTGATACTGTCTTTTTAATACTCAAGCTCAATGTACTTTTCTTTGCTCACATATTCTTTGTTCTTTTCATTTTTGCTTCTTTTCCAACCTGATGTCCACCAGATATTTTGGATTTCAAGCTCCATCAGCCACTGCTAGTATGGGCAAAAGACAGAAATTCAAAGAGCTGCTGTCCAAAACATCTGAAGACCACCAGGTTGAAGAAGGGTGGTTTGGGATCATTCAAGTTGGCTGAAACCTATCAGGCTTATGCAGCAAGTGTGCTTTAAAAGCTGGCATTTTTTCCACTACCAATTTATTTTATAAGTAATATTCTTCCTACATATGATCAGCCCAGGACTCCAACTTCCATTTTCCCCAGACAGCAGGGCTAATAGAGGATTATATCAGCTGTAGTCCAACAACATTTCAAGACCTACAGATTCTCACTCATGGGTTCTGCAAACAGCACACATTCAAAACTGTTTCTGCTTTGAACAATTGCACTTTAACTTACTTAAAAGTTTATTAATATTGACTTTTAGGAAAAATCTTCCTGAGTTAGAATATGAAATTTGAAAGGACAAATCCACAATAAAATGAAACCAGAATCAGCAGCTAAAGCCATGTAACTTCCTATCTACAGGTGCACCCACTAAAGTCTTGGCTCAGTCATAAACCAAGGTAAATGCATAAGTGAACCTCCAGCCTATTGAACATCCATTGGAATGGAATGCCAGAAGGGCACCCCCTAGCTTTGAATCCCTCTACCCAAAAAGCTTTGCGGCAAGGAATGAGTATGTCAGGTCCCTTAGGAAAGGATACTTCTGTGCACCACTTTTCTATGTCCTGGGTATGTGTGTGAATGTTTTAATATAGGCCACATTCCTCACACTTCCTCACTCAGGGGTGGCTTCAAATCTGAAGGGCCATGGGATTCTGGTGAACCCCCACGGTTGCTAATGTGGGCCGTGGAAGGCTGCGGTGCCAGTGCTCCAGGCAGCATGAAGATCTAGCTACTCTAAATTTCCCACAATGCTTAGGGGTGATGTTAGGTAATGGGGATTATGGGAAGTTAAAAGGATAGCTGTGTCAATCACTTTGTGCCTTTGACATGGCAAGCCAGGGAAAAAGATGTTTTGGAAAGGTGGGACACTTGTCAGCAGCAGGCTCTGCTCGTGTGCCGAGATCCACAGGCAGCTGCCAAGCATTTTAAGCACTGACACCAATCCTGTGTCACCCACATGGTGCAGCCTCCCACCATTTAGCAGTGAAGTCTGAGAGTCCATAGACTACCTTTGCTTTAGTTTCAGTAAGCTTGTTTTTGATTTATACTGGTGCAAGGTGCCAAATTGAATTCAGCTCTCACACATTTATTGTCCTTTGTGTGGCCTTGGTGTTGGAAAGGGAAGACACAGCTATAAATAGAGTGAAAGCTTGTCCAATCTCTCTGCACCTTAATTAAGTTAACCTTGCAACCATCTGCCAAACTGTTGTTTTGTCTCTTCTGGCAACATGCCTTCCTGCCATATATTGTTGGGTGCAGATAGAACAGCAGCGTAGCATGGAAAGCTTATCATAAGATATTAATTACTTCAGCACAAATAGCATCCACTCTAATTTCAGCCGTGTGGTTCGGTGTTTCTGCTGCTAATGAAAATACTCAATAATAAATAGGCAATAAGAGACAATGGAAAATCTGAGCTGGGGGAATGAGAGGCTGAATTTGTTTCAGGAACTAAATGTAAATGGAAACTTAGATCTTTTTCAGCTTAAAGATGCTAAATCCCTTGGAATTTTGATTTTCTGCCTTGGATATCTACAGAACAAGCCACTTAATGAAAGTCAATAAGGGCACAATCCTGTGAAGAAAAATATTATATAATTCTTAACATTCCTTTGGGAATGCCTTTGGGATTGGTGGGAACTGTAGGATTTTTTTTATTTTCTGTCTCAACATGCATAGGATTGCACACTAAATAAGTCATCCTCATCTTTCACCCAGATGCATGGCCCAAAGGCTTCTAAAGTTCTTAATAAATGCATGGCATTTTTGATTAACTGTTCTAGTTTATAAGCTGGCAATGCATGTCAATAAAAGCCTAGTTAACAGTTTCCTTCCACACAGTCCCAGGCAACCAAGAGTCCATTCTGGAGACTAATGCTATCAAAGGCTACTAGTCCTGCTGAGTATTTACTAATACCAATATCTGAGACGGTTTCCCTAGAAACACTAGTTGCTGCAGGACAAAACAGTTTGTTGCCATAGGTTTGTTGTTGGGAAGAGGTTGTGGGACTAAACTCTCTTTGTTCTGATCTTATATTCCCCTTAGAAATCCAGCCATCTAATTAAAAAAAAAAGATGTTCACTGGAAACTTGGTTTCAGCATATATTTACTGTGTGTATTTTTGGGCTATGCTATGCTATGCTTGCATTTTAGCATGGTGCTTTGCATGTTTTCATCTGCTGCATTTTGCTTGTAAGAGGATATGTTATCTTACATTTTAATTGCTAAATTGCTTTTATTTATTTTAAAAAAACTTTGTAAGTTATTTTGTATGTTTCTTGACAGAAACGTGAGATAAAACCAAGAAATCAAATTAGACAGTGACCTTTTTGTCTCTTGGCTGTGTTTCAGAGATGAAACACCCCTTTTTCCTTGTATTGTATTAGATTGCATGGATTCTTTTCACAGTTTTAAATGGATAACTGAATATGCAATTCATTTTATTAATACTGATGTACTTGGCTACAGTAGATGAAATTCTCCTGAATCCTTGACAATGTGAACTTATACATTCTGACATTCTGAGTTCAATCTCCCTAGAGTATAACCTTAAAGACTCTAAGACAGGGATGGGGAACTTGTGGTTCGTGAGATGTTTTGGCCTACAACTTCTTCTTAGCCCAAACTAGCATAGCTAGTGGTGAAGGAACATGGGATTCATAGTCCAGAACAACTGGAGGGTGACAAGTTTCCCACTCCTGCCCTAGGAATATCATGTCTATTGAAAGTCTCTGCAGTGGTGGTTCCAGTTGTCAAGAAACTGTATTTTATGGTGGCCACAATAGGTTTGAAACATCATGGAGTATTCTGTGGTTCTGCACAAGTGATGGGAAAAGTGCACAAATCTTTCCACTGAGTACATTATGCAGCTTTCTGGGTTTCAGCATTCTTTCTTAGAACCTTTCTAGTTCACGTCATTACAGAGCAGGCCTAGATCTTGCCATGCCCAGCAGGCAATCTACACACGCAGCAGCTGTTAAAAATAATAATAAATTGCTTGCAGAAAGGAGTGACTTTCCCCTTGTCACACTCCTACCTCTGGGCGTGTTACAAAAATATGGAGAGAAACTGTCTTGGAAGGGTTAGGTAACCTTTCAGTAATCAGAGGAGTGAATGAATAAGATTTTCATGGATTACAGCATCACAGTATCTAATGAAAGGTATGTCCTACACACCGTTCTCCCCTTCCCAGAATCATCATCATCATGAGCAGCAGCAGCAGCATAATTTATGCAGAACAAAGGCAAATAATAAATACTGATTTGTATGAGTCATAAATGTCATAGAGTCCTGCTTTTCCTAGTGCTATAGTTGATTTAGCACAGAGTGTTGTAGCTTTTTTCCCCTTCCCCAAAACAGCAACAGACCCTGATTGTGAATCATGAAGTAACTGGTCTCAAATCCTAAACTGTTTGCTGATAAGCAGCATTTTTTTTTTTTGGAAGGTACAGTAACGGGCAGCCAAAAAGGTTGATGAGTTGAGACACCTTCCATATCAGGAAATGCTAACGCTTTTTTAATAGTTGAAGAAAAGATGGTAACTAAAAGGCACACATCAAAGGTTTATAAATTGTGCAAAGTGTGCAGAAAGTAGAGCAGGAGAATTATTTTTTTCCTCTCCTATAATTAGAATCTCCCCATGAAACTGATTGGCAGTAGACTTGGACCAAAAGTGAAAACTTCTTCACACAATGCATAATTAACTGATGTTATTCACTGATGCATGGTGTTGTGATGGCCACCAGCTTTGATGACTTTAATAAGGGATTAGAGACATTCATAGTGAATAGGCATAATTATGAAAGCAATTGGAAATTAAACTGCCAAGATCACACTCTGCTTATACAAATCTATGATGCGCCTGCACTTGGACTATTGTGCACAGTCCTGGTCACTGTACCTAAAACAGGGAATGCGAAGAAGAGTGTTCTTCTAACAGCATTATTTTTTTCATCTCAGATAAGTGCCAACAAGAGCTGTCCACCTGCATGGGCTCCGACTGTGAGGCTGAGCCGGGCGGAGACAGGTCTGCTCGCCTCCAGACCTCTACTACTCAAAAGTCTTGGTGTTCTCTATCTCTTTCCAACAACCAGGTGTCAATATTAATAGACAGGGTGATGAGTTCCCCGAAAGCTGCTGGAGAAATTGCCCAGGCCAGTTCATCTTTAATGGGGTGGGGGGGGGGGTGTAAACCAGGACAGAAATGGCAACGTTGAGCAGCTTCATTCCAATGAGTATCCACAGCCAAACAGTGGAATTGTGCTGCATAATCTATGATGGAATGGCACCTTTGTCTTAAAGACTGCTATAGTCTGCTCCTGATTGGCATCCCCAAACATCTCTACTAGGGTGTGAATGAAATTATTCAAGTTTGCCAGTGGGGGACTTTCAGTCCCGAGGAGCACTGATGCGCAGACAAGGGCAGGACCTGACAAGAGTCTTACCATCTAGACTAGCCTTGGCTTGGGACCAGATTTCGTAATACATAGAGGAAACACGTGGTCATTAGTTGTGACTAGCTTGATTTCAATAGGTCTTAGGTGTGACTAAAGTGGGATCCAACCTTATGCTTTCGGGATAGTAAATGAAAAGGCAGGTATCACCCCGCCCAAAGGCTTAGTCCGTAAGAACAGCTTGCAGAGGGACTTCTGGTTGACTGTGCTGTTAGCCTAACACAGCCAGGCACGCTCAGCTATTGAATGTTGCGGATGGGCAGGAGCAAATGAGAGAGATGTGACTCTAGCCAGCAGAGTAACCTTACAGTAATTCACAGCAGCATTCAATCTGAGGACAATTACACTCTCTTATTCTCCTTCTTTCTCTCCCCCAGCCAATCCCTGGGTCACAGTTTACTTTCACAGAGGGATAGGAATGAAAAAGCAATTTGTCAATTGCTTGCAAACAGATTTTGCAAGAGAGTTTGATGTGCAGGAATTCATTCATTCACTTCATGATTCCTCCTCTCTCCCCACTTAAAAAATCCATTTTATTGTGATGTAACATATTTTGTTGAACTCCAAAAACAGCAGGCATTAGACTGCAGAAGACCAGCAACAATATGAGAAGGGAGAAATAGAAAGGGGAAAGAACAGGCAATAAATGTGTGAACAAAAGAACCACATTTGTTTCCTTTCCTTGCTGACAAGAGGCAACAACCTTGGCAGCAGTGTTCTGAATGAAAATATGAAGAGAAAATATTTATGGTATCTGCTTTCAGCAAACTGCTGTGGAGCTCCTCAGATTGGTGTGTGGAATTTCTTAGTGAAGTAAAATGCCACTGAAATCTAGTGTTTTCTGAATGTGGTGCCTGCTCCAGGGCTGGGAAGGCCTTTGGGCAAGACCTTCCTCAGTGGGTATCCCTTCTCCCTGCCATTATTATCAGTGGCTCCTGCCCTCAGTCTCTTTCTCATCATGGCTGCCCCTTGTGGCTGGACAGGCATGGAGCTGGTGACTAAGCCAGTTGTGACATCTGCAGCTTCTCCTGCTCACATAATGATAATGGGAGCATTATCAGGGTCAGAGGGAGAGGCAATTGAGCAAGCAGGTTGCATGGGTGAGGAAGAGCTGCAAGTTCTGGGAGATGCCATCAGCATCCTTCCGCCAGTGCCCAGTTACGTCAACCCTTGAAACCAGTTGAGGGGAGACTACCCAGACCATGTGAAAAGAACCATGTCTTGATTGGACGATTGATGTCCCCCTTTTCAGGGATTATATGGTATCAGATGACCAGGTGCTTTTGTGTCCTGCAAAACTGTGAACTTTAGGAGTTGTGCAGTGTTTGGAAATGTCGCATATCTCAAATGGGAGAGTTTTGTAGAAAGTACTGTTTGGTGGACAGTCAGTGGACACCTTCCATCAAATTCCAGCTCAGCCTTTATTGTTATTAAGTAGCCTTAGGCATGAGGTCACCATCAGTCAGACACATAACACGTAACAACAGCAGGCATTTTTACTTCTATTTCATTCCTCCTCTGTCCAATGGCAACAACAGCCATGTCCCTTATAGGCCTCTTCTTGAAAGTGACAAATTCTATAAAGTCTTTTACAGTCTTTTTGCAGCATAATAAGTGAAAACTTCAAGAAAATGCTGGTCCTCTTCAAGGGATCCAACATCTCCACTGAATTCCTTGTTCCCTCTCCTACCCCACCCAGCAACAGACAGCATGCCATTTCCACAATCTGACCACGTCGTCTTCATCGGGAGGCTCCCGTTCCATTTTTCCCCCTAAAGATTTTCATGTACTTTTTTCAAATTTTAGGATTCCCCAAGTTTGATTATAGTTGTCCTCTTGCACATGGGTGGCGCCTTTTTGGCTACATAAGCAATTGCATTTGAAGCCTTATCAAAAATAGAGGGAACGATACAATTTAGAAAGTGTGTGAAAATTGCACCATCACTTTCATATCGAAATTCAAGCCTAGATTTGATAACTGTTGCTCTTTCTTAAAGGTACACTTTGTGATAAGTATCCGATACTGCCACATAATATGTAAAATGGCCATTAGAGAAGACAAACACTATCTATACTAGAGCAATTGGATTCCTTATCCAAGTCAGGACAGGTCCTTTAAAAAGGCTCCCTTTATAAAAACCATAAAGCAGTTTTCCCTGACCTGGCACTCTCCAGCTGTTCCCATCAATTCCCATCACATGCACCAGCATTAACAATCATCCCTCGCCAGCATGGTCCTTTAGAGAAGCCATTAAAAAGTCTTCCACAACCCAATGGTTTCCAGTTGTCCCCAAAGATCTTTCCCAGCTGACAACTTCCATTGTTCCCACAGTTGCAAGATTCCGAGTTGCGGAAGTCTGCCACAAACCCCAGGGAGGATCTGAAACGGATATTTAATCTCAGGTGGTGAGATCTATTTTTCCTTCTGAAGGGGGTTTTAGCCTCTCTAAGATTGAAGGCATGGTGGGTAGGTACCAAGACACCAAACCACGTAAACCTCTCACAGGAAGTTTTAATAAACCCTTGTTAGAAACAGGAAAGCCCCCCCACCCCTTTACTTTTTCTCTTTTTATTCAGTATTTAATGTCTACAATGCACTGAGTTAAGGAAGGGAAAAGCTACATTCCTTTCACCAAACCAAACAGGGAGTTTTAAAAACACGTATATCCTCCTTCTGTCTGAAGAGAGGATTTCAAAGAAAAGGAGAAAAATGTCAATATTATCAGCTTTATCATAATATTCCTATCTAGTACTTTGCATGTGTCCATGGATCTCAAAATGGTGAGTAACAGCCCCCATTTTTCAGAATGGAAAGCAGAACCTCAAAGAGAGAGAAGGGCCCATTTGAGTTCAGCTGGGAAGTGAGAGCACTGGGTTCCAGTCTTTGGCTTCCTAATGTCCTCACCTGTCTTCTTCATGATGACTGCACCTGAATTTCCTATAGTTCAGCAAGTCTTTTGTTATGAGGACAGGCTATCCATCACTTCTTCTGCTGTCCCATTGGTGCCGTTCAATTCCGCTAGCTCCTGTGGCTCTTCTTTGTCCTCATCATTCTCCTTGAGCCTTCCCTCTTTCTGATCTTCTTTCCCCTCTTCCTCCTCTCCCTTCTCTGATTCTCCTCCACCCATGAGGTTGGCATTGGATGGGTGACTGAGGAGCTGCCCCTCCTGGAAAGATTCAGCCAGTTCTTTGGCACAGCACGAAGGTGTGTTGGTTTCATAGGTGCAGTGGAAGCTGTTGTAGTCAACTTCATAAAAGTCCTTCTCTAGGGTAAGCACGGGAGTGAAGCGGTGTCCCCAAAGCACTTCTGTGTCCATGTAGGAGCTCCGAGCCTGGCAAGTCATTCCTAGATGTAGACGGAAGAATAGGCAAATGTTCAGTGCATTGGGCAAAGACATAAATAAATGTCTTTCATTTATTTGACAGTCTTCCTGGGTATACCCTCTCTCTCTTTCACGCACAGACACCTTTTGTGTTTCTTTGTTCTTTTAAAGCACTTCAGAGTTTATCTTATTTTTTCAGGACATGGAAAAACACTTAACTTAGCAAGCCTCTTTAAAAAGAGGAGAGGAGAGGGATGGGGTGTGTGTATGTGTGTGTGGATGAGGAATTCTAAACCAAAAAGGGCAAATATCTGATGAAGTGGCAGTGTCTTTTGGCAGACAATAAACAGTACTTCGAATGCATGAAAGCATGCTTTTACAGTGGCATACAGTACTGCAGGCAGAGTGAAGGCTCTTCCAGATCCTTGTGTACCTTTATTGCTGACAGTTTGAACTTTTACATAGGCTTCTTCCTGTTCTTTTATTAGAATTACTTAGTGGCAATGAATAGAATCTTTCTATTCATTTATTAGAATTAATTACACTTCTGTACCACCTGTTAGCTTATTTTCATGGATGTTTTACAAGACCGGTAAGCATGCTAGCTATATTCTCACTTGCATAGGCTAATGCTTAAGCAGCCACTCCGCAGGAGGAAATGATTGCTTTCGTTGGTCATTTCTCAAGCACACAATGCAAGCATACAGAGGGATTGCCAGCTACTGTTCTACCTTCTCTAAATACCACCAAGGAAGTGTGCCCTGTCCCATCTTTCATGCGTTCAGCTGGCAGACACCAGCACATATAAGAACTGGGCAGAATATGACATCCAAGAGGCTTCCAGGGACTGCGTTTGGCCGAAGCCAAAAGGGGAGGGAGCCAAAATGCCAAACCAATGCACAAACAACCCCCAGCCTAGCTTTAAGCTCTTATTGTCAGTTATTAAACTTCAGGTGAGGCATTTCAACCTTTTATAATGGGGAAGGAATCACAAAGCCACTGCTGATGTAGCAAAGGGGGTGTGGCCTTCTGGAGAACTTCAGGACTGGACAAGAGCCTCAGGGGGGCCTGAGGCTTAACAGCAGTGGCAGAAATGCTCCAAGTAGTTTGGACATGCTCATAATGTCCTAGTTGTGCAGAGTACCTCTGTTTGCAGTTGTATGTGCACAGTCAAGCCATTTGCAGACATCCTTATTTTATGATAACAGGTCTATAGGGAGGAAAAAGATGCTTGGCAGGGAAGAGACAACTGCTTAGACAATGCTGAGTAGTAGACCAACCCCGTAAGAGAACTGGCCTCTCACATTCGTATGAGTTGCTCTGTTTGAAACAAGGCTACAAAATCTCTCCAACAGCCTGTTAAAGAAAACTTCCGTTACAGCAGGCTTCCGGCCAGACGCTATCAACAAGAACTGTGTTAGTCATGGCATCCTGGCTTTCAGCAAACATAAAAAGTAGGAAGTACAGAGGCTGCTGTGAAAAATATTGTGTTGGAGGAGAAAGGAAATCCAGAATGTTCTGAATGGGATGAGTGGGTCCTGCTCAGGAAGCAGCAGGCTTGGCTGGGAATTATAGTTCTGCTCATAAGTAGGTCAAGACAAAATCCTCATTCTGGTGTGACTGTAATAATAACATCCATTGCTGCCTTCACTAGGTTAGCATAAAGTGGTCTAATCAGGGCTGGCCTTAGTAGTAAGCAGACTGAGATGTTGGGTGGTTTGCAAACAGAGGTACTCTGCACAGGTTTGTAGCTCCTGGCTAGGGTGACCACACACACAGTTAAAAGAGAGGACTGCTTCTGCACATGAAAGGATGCAGATTCGCATATGATGATGGAAAATTGATAAATAATTACTACAATTGAAATAGACATGCAATGCATCTTACTCTAGCAGGGAAGGCTGTGGGTGCCCAGATGAGACTGTGTTGATTGTCCAGGAGCCAAATGTTGGTGGGTGGTGTCCAAGTTCCCTTCTCCCCTTTCTTCTGGTTCTTTGTCCTTAATTTGGAGCTGGACTGGGCAGCCTTTCACACAGAGGGTGCCTTCAAACAGAGGACTGTCCACTGAACAAAGCAAGTGGCCACCCTATCCCTTGGCCATTTTCCTCTGCTGGGGAATTGAGGTGCATGTGCCCTCTACTTAAGCCAGCCTGCTCATGTGCAGTAGTGAGCGATGCTCCGATTTAAGTAACGAAACTGCAGCCTTTCCCTAACACCCACAAGAAACTGCCCCACTTTGCACAACAGTAGACTTGGCCCTGCTACTTAGTAAAGCAAGAGCAGTAGGACTATCCAACTACCACCAGTAGCCAGCCGAGGGAGGATGCCATTCCTGCAAAGTGGAAGGAAGCATGCTTTCTGAATGACAGGATGTAAGAAAAAGTATCTTGATCTCACATCCTGCTTTGCTTTGGTGCATGTAAAAATCTGATCAAGATTGCTCTCCAGATTATGGCTTTAAGTGTTTCCATGCATGCTTACTCCTTCCCATCCCGGGACAGATCTGTCTGCCTCAGTGTGGTTCCATCTCCAAAAATTCATTCTCTCTCCCTTCCCCTCTATCTTACTGATAGAAGAGAAGAACTTCCTTCCTGCTTCGGGTAGCACCAGTCACTGGACACAAAATGCTGGCCTTTAACAATCAGTTTTTGGAACAGCTCTTGTACCTAAGCGAGTCCCTCATTCTGTTGTGGAATTCCATAGCCAGTTCTGCAGTTCTTTCATGCTGTAAATATTCAGTTAAAGTAGGAACAATGGAAAGTCTTCACCAACCAAATACTGTCTTTCCATTGGCTTCTGGCCGAAACTGCTTTCTCATAACCCTTGGGGTACACAGAGCCAGCACAATGGAAGTAACTGGTAATTGCTCCATAATGCTGTTCGGATATTCCTTTTTAGCAACATATTCATCTAAGTTAATTGTACAGAGATGCACTGCCTGGCAACCCCTTGCAAAGCATCACCACTCGCTTCATACTCTTAAGTGCCAGGCTTTAGCTACTCTCCCAAGAGCATTTCTCATCTTCCTGGTTAATTATTCCTTGACCACTCTGAAGAGAATAGTGTTACCAAAGAATACACAAACTCCATTAAGTGCAGACAGGCACAGTTGCACTGGCACTTGTATGCAGCGTGGCCTCGGAGTTTGGCTGTTCTTCAAAGCCACTCAGCAGAAGACAAAAGGCCATGATGTAAAGATTCCCTCTGGTGCAAAGCTTTACTCAGCAGGGGCATGTATGAGATGATGATCACAGATGCAAGTCTGCTATGTGCATGCAGGAAAGGTTAAAATCCATAGGAGCTCAAGACTGATCAGTTAGGTGCCTGTAATATCCACATTGACGTTAATTATTTCATTATCATAATTTAGGCTATTCAGCTAGCTTCAGTGCTGTTGTCTCCTCGAACACAGGAGCAGGGCCTCCAGACCCAGAGGCCAGACTTGTCTCTGTGGGTCCCAATCCTGTGTTTATCCAAAGGCTTCCTCTTCCCCTCTTTCTGTTCCTTCCCCCGACTGCTGGTCATTTCCCACCTTTTGTGGAGTTTCCCCCCATTCTCAAAAGCTTGAAATGCCTCTCCTGTTTCATAGCATTGGGAGTAAGTGACTTAAGCTGAAATAGGATGGCTTGCTGGCTTGGGGTATTTGGGGCAATCCCTGTCTTGCTTTTGGCCCTGGCCACCGCTGGAATGCAGCTCCTGAGAACATCTCTGAAATGGAATTTGGCCCTGGGCTGAAATAGCTTCTTCACAGCTGCCCTATAATGACTCACTCCTTCCATTGCAACTGCTTCTCCGTGGCACAGTGCTTCTATGTGTGCAACTAGCCAAGATAGGGTGACCCTCTGTCCAACCTTTATGTCCCATTGTAAAGTACTGTCCACCCAAATGCTTTGCTTATGGAAAGGTCACTTAGAGCACAATCCTATGCCTACTAAATGGGAATCCCAGCCCTGGAGAAGCACAGAAGTGTCTGACCTTGAGGATGGAGCTGGGCTCCAAATCCAGAGTGCCCTCTGCCACCTTTGCAGCTGGCACCCCTCTTTCTGCACCAGCTGTAGCTCCAAAGTCAAAACTAATCTAAAAACTAAAAACTAATCTCAGAGCTGGTGCTGGGAAGGGTGTTCCAGGGGACAGGGACTGGGGGAACAAGGAACCACTGGGATAGAAGGAGATTCAGCAGTGTCTGCAGATCCTCCCCTACCAAGCCAGCATTTTGCAGGAGGAGCACCAGGGCAGGCCTAATTACTACATTCCTCCTCCCTTCCTTTGGGTGACTGTAGTCCTCTGAGTTTGGTGCCTTTAGTCTTTCAAATCTGAGTTTCATGCAAATGGACCAGATAAAGGGATTCTTAAAATAATTTTCTCTGAAGGCATCCCAGAATGGACACTGCTGCCTAGCCTGAATGGGAAAGAAAAATCATAAATATTCTAGCCATCATTTCGCTAATCAGGCCCTGTCTGTCCTTCGTTAGCATCAAAGGCTCTGAAGTATGATCATGAATGGTTGTAGAAATTAGTACCACATTTGCGCTAATTAATCTAAATAAAACTTTGGCCTCTGAAAATGTCAATATTGTTCTTCTAACTTCAAAAAGACACTAGAAAGCAATCTGGCTTCTTCCCAATTAATTCTGCACATTTTGTATGTAAGAGAGCCTTTCCACTCATACTCTGCTTTGATTTCTATTGCTGGGGAAAAGATGGGAGGTTTCTAGTTTTGCTGAATGCTGTATAGGCTTGAAAATGGGACCAGGATTTAACTGAAAGGAAGGCAACAGGGAAAATGGAAGGGGAGCTCTGTCCTATGCACTGTGCTGAAAAGATCTTGGCACACAAACTCAAAACTAAATTATGCAAAGGAACCTGATGTTGTGCTGTCTATTTTTGTGATAAAGGTTTTAGATTCTTGTTTTACAAGCTTTAATTTTTATTTAAAAAATAAACTGAAGGGCAAAATAATCCAAAGGAATGTGAAAGGATCATACGAAGGAAGTTCCATCTGCCCTGCAATATGGAATTGGGAACAATCCTATGGATTGCACCTTTGTTGCTTATAAGCCTTCCAACTTGGATGCTGATGGCCACACACTGTAGAGGGGAAGTAGGGGCAGAGGTGGCATTCCCCTCTCCACTCCAGCTGCTCTGTATTCCAGCTAGATGGCTCCTTCTGACCAACAAGTTGTGGAGCTTCAGAAGGAGTCCCACTGAACCCTCTCCAAGGTTGATTTTCTGACCTTGACAGTTTTCCAGGCCAGCTGTTGGGGGCCAAAGCATAGATGCCCACCCAGGGTTCTGTCTCCTGCCTTGGAGCTGGGAATCTGTCAACCTCTAGATGCTCTCTGTGGTCCTAGAATCACTCTTTCCATCATATGCAGAATACAGCTTTCCAAGAACAACTCGCCTAAGCACCATAGTACAATATTTTCAGCAGCTGGCAAATATGATCCTATTCCCCAGACATTTTAATAATTGATTTTAATGACTGATTTTATATTGTTCAGTTTCAATAGGTATTGTTTTATCTTACTCTTTAGCTTAATATACAATTTTGATCTATTTATATCTGACTCCTAAGCTCTGCATTGTGTATTGTCATATGTTTACAAGTTTTATTATGATATTTTATTGGTAATTTTGTAGTCCACTCAGAGCCCTTGGGACTAACTTAATTGTGGAACGTAAGTTGAATAAATAAATAAATAGATAAATATAGAGCAACAGCCCCACCCCCCGGGATTAAAACATTCATGAGGCTGCCTCAATTAGTTAACAAGCCAACATATAAGGGTAGGTCTTACTCCTGATTCAGTCATTGTCTCTGAACATGAGCAGGGTGGCCTGAACACTGGTGGAATTGAAGTTGCTCCATTGTCACGGTTGGACCAGAGTCTGTGAAACATCAAGATGGGCTGCTCCCGGTGTCTTAGGGAACCCAGTGAACTTCTGAACGTGCTGGGGGAATTTCCAATAATAGAGCTGGTGATTCTGTGGAATTGTGCGACATGATGAGCTGTTGACATCAATGTCCTGATGACTTCGCTGGTGCTGTGCAGCCAGTGTCCTAATGAGTTCCGTGCTTCCTGGTTCTGTGCCTGCTGGGTTGCTGGGAACTCCAGATGATGAAATGGGCTGTAAGATAGCTAGAGCTCAGGTGGGATGGCCCAGGAGGCCCCTTCCGACTCACTCTGTTTTCTATGTTTTCTGTGTTTCTAAGTGGGTCTTCTCCATGTGATACCCACATTATGGAGTGGTCACCCTAGTATCTAAGAGGCATCGAACATGTTTTATGAACCAGTTAAAGACTCTTTCTTTACTGAGGCCTTCCCTGAGTGAGAGTACTTTCCAGCCAGCTTGTTCATAACAGTGTTTCGTAGTGTTTTTGCACTGGTTGAAATGAAAAATTAATCTACCTGTTAATATAGCTGTACCATAGCAGCAGTCCCTGGCTTTACTATCAGGACAACAGTGACATAAAAGCACATTACTGATTCCCGCTATTGAATCAGTATGTCCCGCTATTGATTATGACTTGGTCAAAGTTGCCCACTGTAATGAAATAGCATTTCAAGTGGAAAAACGTCATATTTCAAGGCTGCTTCTCAAATCTGTTTCTTTAAACTTTGTCAGCACCACTAAAAAGAATACGTCTCTGGCTGGCTAATTGTCAACAAGGCCCAGGTTGAGTGGGAGGTCTGGCGTGAGGACAATATCTGCCAGAATGTTGGAGATGATATACAGCCTGCTTCATCATATGGAATGATGGCTTAAGGGTGAAAAAAATGTAGTCCCTGATGTTCTCTAATTGAATCAGCCAAGTCATTCATCAAATAACTCAGACAGTGCTGAATGCAGGCAGAGAGCAGGCAGCCTATTGTTTTCATATGTTTTGTTTTTATAGTCACTTTTTCTCCCCGTTGAGCAAAGACATCTCTGTGAACTTGGAAAACACAGGGGAGAGTGACAGCAGCAAGACTGAAGGCAAAGAAGAAGGTTAGGACATGCCTGTACTCCGAATTGTCACTGGTTTCATACATGGTTTTAACTACCCTACCAAGTTCCACAAAATTTTCCAAATATCCACTGGCTGTGGAAATATGTGGGATACCATCAGATATTTTGTTTACAGTTTCAGCTTTTGAAAAAAAATCAGTCAATATATGAGAGTATCTTACATGTAGAAATCAACTGACTTAAAAATAGTATTGAAGTATATTTAGTGCTTACTATAGTCATAAGTACTGCAAACCTAGAGGTGTCTACTCAGAAGTTAGGCCTATCAACTTCAGATCCTAGAAACAAATACGCATTTACCAGGGAGTATTGACTGAAGCCTTAACAAGCCAGGAAACCTGCCCTTAAAATTCATTCCAACAGGAAGCTGAACTGAAAAATTAGACAACAAATTTAAAGAATTTTTATATGAGGTGGGGGCGAGGTTGTTTCCATTTTAATGCTGACCTGAGTTCATGGGAGAAACAATTCAAAGCAATTTGTTGCACTAAGAATAATTAGCTTCAATGTTTGAGCAAACAATTAAGGCTGCACTATTTAAATTATAAAACAATTGCATTTTTATCCACTGTTCTTCCAATTAAATAGGCAACAGTTTTTTATTTTTAAATTTAAATATCATTTGATATAACAACTTAACTGTGTGTCAGGCACCATCCCAGAAAATGTATTCTCTGTTCTCTCTGACAAGGAAGGGGATGCCTCTTTGGCAGAGATGGCGTTGGTGTCAGCATCCCCGGGCAGCCGTTTGGGACAAAGCATTGTGATAGGGTCCACCACTGGTGGCTGTTGTAGGTCCTTCTTTGCAATGTTTATTCAGCCCAGCATACTGAGCCATTTCAGGCAGTCGCCTCAAGGTGCCACTTGAAGCTTTTACAGTGTCTTGGAACTATCCTGCATCAGAGACATGGGAGGAACTTCAAATGGCACAGAGTCCTGGCTTCCTAGTGCTTCTCAAAGTGCTATTAACTACTGCCAGGTAACCCTGCCAGTGGTCCTCAATGGAAGAGGAAGCTCAGACCTGGAGATAGTGATCTTTGGAGATATGCTGTGATATATAGGCATCTTCTGTAAACAGGTAAAGTACGGATGTCATGAATGCTTGTTTTGAATACTCATCAGCGAGAGCAAGAGTGAACTGAGATCCACTTGTCTTGATCCTATGACTACCAGGATTGCTTTTCTTCTAAGAGGAGGCCTAGTAATTCACCTTGGGGCGTAGGACTAAGACGTGCACTGGCTTGGAGACAGTGTTTTCCTGCCAGGAAATGTTGCATTCCAAATCCACTGTGAGAAAAATGATCCCATTCAGGGTCATTTTACCGGAAGGACTCTAGGACTAGTCCCATCCATGGACTAGACCCGCTGGAAGCCAGGGCATGCCTGCC
Organism: Varanus komodoensis; assembly: GCF_004798865.1. Lineage (NCBI taxonomy): Eukaryota > Metazoa > Chordata > Lepidosauria > Squamata > Varanidae > Varanus > Varanus komodoensis. The sequence continues at coordinate 9,717,989 of NW_025335856.1, forward strand.
ACCATTTCCCTCTTTCCTGCTTCCAGGGGACCAGGCAAGGGGAAGGCAGCAGTGGTGGAAGAGGAACCTTGTGAATGCCTTCAGACCTTACAATAATTCATACTGTGTGCTCACAAAAGTCTACATCATTTCAAACCAAATTCAAACTGAGTGCTTGTAAGCGGAATGTAGGCAGCCTGTTGTTTTTATCTGTTTTGCTTTTATAGTCTTTGCTTTTGAAGAAAGACATTTCTATGAACTTGGGAATTGAGTGCTTGTAAAATTTGACTCTTCTCTGATCAAATTGTGGGATACCCATGCATAATGCTCATTGGGGTGCTCATACTAATAACCCCCTGCCCTGCTTTCTCAGTTGTATCATTTTATTTATATACAAAAATGCAAGTTTAATTCCTTCACTGATTAATCAACAGAACCTCGTGTCTCATTGACTGGGGTTTAAGAATCGAGTGACAGCCCTGCTATTAAGCATGATTTGCCTTGATTGCAGAGGCAGGGAGGAACTTGGCACCACCACACTGGCTTCCCCACTCTATCATGCCACAGTGGAGGAATACAAGGCTCCTGAGATGGGGAGAGGCCTGTTCTCCCCTGCAGAGGAAGGCAGGATGCGCTCCAAAGGAGCAAAGCTCAGGGAGCCAAGGTTCCATTTGGATG
>NW_025335856.1:9718745-9763935 GCF_004798865.1 Varanus komodoensis
GAGCGGAGCCAGCTGGTGCCGGAGGTCAGACTAGATGGCCCGGGAGGCCCCATCTGACTCGCTCTGTTTCTATGTTTCCTCATGTGAAGGCCTTTTAAAGAAGCCTCTGGTGTGATGCAGCGTTATCCTTCGGTGGGAATCTAGAAACTCTGGCTATGTTTGGATCTTGGCCATGCATCAAAATTTTCTCCCTGCTTCTGGCTCAGTAATACTGATCCCATGACCCTGAGCTGGCTCTAAGCTGACAGTGTGTCAACCTTTGCAGGACGCTGACAAAACAGATCCTGCAAGACTGAAGTACGTCCACCTAGAAATGCTCCTGTACTGGAAAGGTGTCTGCATGGGTGTGTGTGAAGAAGTGTGTAAATTACATGTGAAGCTGAGAATTATGATCCTCTTGAAGCAATCCTGGTACTGCTTAGATATTCTTCATTAGTCCTGGATGATTGTAAATGGTATTGCTGCTGTTAATCTTGGTGACAGGAGTTTATGAACCAGCTGTGAAAATCATAACAACAACAGTCTTAACAGGCTGTCTGAGCACCCACTCTGAGAACTGTCTGGGACCTGCTGGTGGTGATAAACACGCGGCCAAGAACCAGGAGGACTGCTGCTCAGTCTAAATTTCAAGGCAGTGCCATTACTAGTCCAGAGGAACATGAGGTACCCAGACTGCCCTTCTGTTCCTCCTAAGTTGGCATGGTATGCAAGATGGTTATAATCCCATTCTGTAAGGATCCTCCAATGCACGGTCTAAAACGTCAGTAAATAAATATACATCGAGCAAAGGAAGCCTGTTCCAGTGCATATGGCTCTTTAATTTCTACAATGTCAAAAGTTTAGCCATGAATCCACATGCCAGAGTATTTTGACAGGGGGAAGTGTGGATTGCAGTCTTATTTGAAATCAGACCACTTGACTAAATAGATTTTTCTCTCTGTTGTTCTTTTCCATTTCTTCCATTTGCTTGAGGAATATAATTGCTTTTATTCCTCTTGTAAACAAGATGGTACATTCTAGCTCTGCAATACATTCTCATGCCCTATAGCAGAAAGCCCATCTTTGGAGATGGGCTCAGTGTGTTGTAGAAAAAAAGCTTCCAGGAGATTGCGCTATTATAATTTAAGTACAGAAGAGTCTGTTGTCTGCTCTTCTGAAGGCCCAGAAATGAATTTACACAGATGCAAGCTTCTGGATGTGATCAGGTGCCAGCCTGTATCCCTCCCCCTTAAAGGCCCATTTGTAGACTAACATCCTTTTGCCATGTTTTAGTTTCTGGGCTTGTTATTGAAAATGACTTCCTCTTGACCCATTTGTGCTGCTAGATGATGAAGCACCGTGAGTAGGGAAGCACAGGATATGTCCTCACCATTCCCAACAGCAAGAGCCTGTGATGGTGAAAAAGATGCTGAACTCACACATGAACCATGCCAAACCGTTGAGCTTGATTTTCAGTCCTAGAAAACAGCAAACTCTTAAGTGGATTCTCTGTGTGTGTATTTGAGTGTGTTGCAACTTCATGTGTAACTGCAGCATTATCTTCTCCCTTTGTGCCAGAGCTGTGACAATAAAGCTGTTTTAAATAAAAAGTGAACATATCATGAGTCCAGATTCTTGATACAGCTACAGCTATCAAGAGTGATGGAAACAGATTCTGAGCTTCCATATACAGAGCACTACCTTACCTGGAAGCAAAAGTGTGGCCAATGATGTGCAAGAGGAAGTCAAAACCAAAATTTAAATAGAAAATACTGTCTTGGGAAGAAGCTCTTGAGGAGGTTAAGAACGATGCTGAGTTTAATAGCTCAAATATGGAACCACATAGCACTTGAATCAGTAAGAGCTGATGCTGAGGATGCATGTTATAATCAATGCCACCACAGTACAAAATGTTGCCTTATCATTCCAAAAGTCCAAGGAAAGGAAAGGAAATTGGGAGCAACCTCTTTAAGATTATAACATCTTCACTACACACCCACCATAGGAGTCTCATGATCCAAACCTCTCTTGGAAGGGTTGAGATGAAAATAGAACTTTGCTGGATCAGGACCAAGGACCATTTAGTCCAGGATCTTTTTTCTCACAGTTGCTCAAGTCCATGTCCATTGAAAGACAAATAATTATAAGAAGGGAAAACCGCAGGGGCCTTGAAGATTCCCATCATCAGTTAGTGCCCAGACAGCAGATTGAGCACGCACATGGCCAACTGATCAGTTTTCCTCACTATGGTGAGAGAGAATATATGTCAATGGAAGTGGGAAAGAGTCACATTTCTGTTTAAATTCTAGTATTTCAGAATTTGTATCCGTCAGCAATTCAGCAAATGCTGATGTTATGCAGAATTGTGTCATCTTTTGTCTTCCCCTTTGGTGATGCATTTCCTCCATTTGGTAGTATGTATCTACCCAAAACTCGTATATCATAACATTGATTAGTCTGGGCTGCTTTTTAAAAAAAGTATATTTTTAAATGTGACTTGGTATATCCCCAAAAGTTTATGTTTATATAATAAGAGCATTAAAAATTCAATCAATAAGATTTGTTTTTACCCATAGGTAGATGTTAGCTTTCTGCTACAACGGATTTTCTATTTTAAAGTAGGTAAAGAGTTTGTCCTTCTCATATGGGAAACTGGGACACTGCTGGCACCGTAAATTATTATTTATTATAAGCCATAGATACGGATTATCCCATTTTACTTCCACAGCAATATTGCCATCTAAGTTGAGTCACTTACTGCTTTCTCTCCTCTCCCTCCTCTCATACACACATAATTCATACCATGCATCTTTCATTCATGCAAGAAATCTTGGTGGCCATGGCTAGCTTATACAAGTGGGCAAATGCAATATGTGGCCCAGGTGATCCAAACAGAGTCAACAGCATTTCCTGGCATCCATATGGCACATTGTCCTTTTGTCCAGCGCCTTGGCCAAATGAACTGCGAGCGTGGGCAGAAAATGGTTTGTGGGTTCTGGCCACAAACCATTCATTTGCTATAAATAATGTTGCTACTTCATCAATCAATAGTGGTTCAACTTGGACTTTCCTCTTTTGAGACCTTGTAAGAGCTGGCAAGTTTCAGATATTGATCTTGAGCACCCAGCTCCAGACATGTCTGTGGAATTCTGTTTATGTTTAAAGTTGTGCGAGTGTGTGCTTTAAATGCATTGCAATAAAGTGCTTTAACAAATGCATTTTCTTTGTCTGCTTTGTTTTACGCAGACATAGGCTTCCATGGCAACAAGCATTTCTTGACGGCCACAGAAGTGGCTATTTTGAATAGCCTCCAAGAGGGAGTTAATGGAAGTTACAGCAGGGGGGAGAGTTCCCTTCAGAACATCCATTGTGTTTCATTGAGTGAAGAACTGTGTGCAAGTTTATCAAAACCACTGTGCTGTACCAGTCTTCCAGTATTTAGAAGTAATTCACTTGGAGATTTGAAAAACTTACAGAGTAGCAATGGGCTATCAGTAGTTGCTAGTTACATTAACTTATTCCTTGCTCAAAAGTTCCGTAACTTGAATCCGGCTAGCAGAAGCCATTTCATGCTACAAAAATGAGTAGGCTAAAAAAATTGAACATTTCAACACACTCTTTGAGAAGCTCAGAAAATATCCATTCGCTGCCCATACATTCCTTAAGTGGTCTTAAGCAATTGCTCCTCCTTGTACTAGCTGAGTCAGGTACATTTCCCGTGTTCCCCTTATCAGCTCTGTGGGGAAAGACTTGGAGATCAAGCGCTGTGCCCTGGATTGTGGAGCCCAGGCTGATGGGTCAGGATTTGAATTAACCATTTCCCTTAGAAAGAGCCCCTTCCCCCTTCCACAATATGCCTTGGAGGCCATATGTATTATTCAACTCTTCTATCTTTTTTCTTGTATTTTTCTATGACTGTTATTGGTCTTCATTTGTCTACTCCTTAATATGTCTAAACTCCTCCTCCAGGAAAATGCATGGAAAATATCTTGATTTTCCTGTCACCTTTTCAATGCATACATTCAGTGTAGATTTGCTCAAAATAACCAGTTTCTCCAGGATTGTTACGTTGCGTGCATTGTCTCATGCGATAACACAGTCATCAGGGTGGGTTAGATGTTAAAACAGGTGGGCAACTCATGCTCTCCCTGACGTTTTTACATACAGCACTCATCCGTCCCAGTCAGCATAGTCAATGGTAAGAAATTATGGGTGCTGTAAAACAAAACATTTGGAGGAGGGCCTGCCCAAGGCATTTTGAAGCTTGAAGTAAGAAACAAGATGGTGTCCCCTGTTATTCTATGTACCAAAGCTGACTCAAGTACCACCTGAACCTTTCATCAACACTGGGAGTGCGACAGCATCCTCCACCCAACCTGCCAGCAGCTTACGGGCACAGAACAAGCCCTGTGGCACACAGGACTTTCATCCATATCTTGCTGCTGTTTCCCAGAATCTGCTGCTTGAGTCTACTGTGTGACCTCTGCAAAATAGGTCCACCCTGCTTAGGTACAAATATGTCCCTTCGCCACTTCCAGATTTTTGCATCTTGGGTTACTTGTGTACAGAAATTCTGAGTGGCCTGGAAATGTCTTACTGTTTTCTCTCTTTTGCTCTCTGTTTGAAATAAGTCCAACATCAATGTTGTCTCAGGTGTGCCCATTGGTTCCCAGCTGGGTGAACTTCTTTGAGACAACCTTGAATTCCCCTGCTGGGAATAACTGAACTAACATGGAAAGTTTTGAATTCCTAACTGGCTACATAGGGGCTTTTATTGCAAATCACAATTGTGCTTTTGATTTTTGTTTTACATATTTTAGACATTTTAACTGATAAGCTTTTACATTGTTTTATGATATATTTTAATTTTTGATTTTGTAACCCTCTTACATTTTTAAGAAATGATAAGCAGTGTAGAAATCAATTTAATGAATAAATGAATAAATAAATGATCCAATGGTCTGCCTGAGTATACAGCAGCATGGACTGTTCAAATCATGCTTCTATACATCATTCTTGGCTTTAATACCAGAATGATGGATCTTTGACATCAGAATTAGCACCAATAATACCAACATTAATATTGCAGTCATGTCTTACCAGTTGCTTCTACCATTCCTTCCAAAATGACCACTATTTCAAACTCTTCTTTCTCCAGCTGGGCACGGGACATCTCCCAGAATGGACTCTTCTCATTGATTTCATGTGAAATGATGAGTGGTGACACCAGGAACAGTCTGTCATCTCCTGTGTCAAATCCCACATTGATGTCTGTCTGGTTCAAGGGGATGAATTCCCCTTCTTTAGTCTGTTTGGATTTAATCAACTTGGCTCTAATGGAAGCTTCAACAATGTGCGAATTCCTTAGATCCCCAACCCGGAACATGAGACAGAGCTTCTCATCCCTCATAGAAATCACAGCATTGTTGGAAAACATGAGGGTCTCTGCCCTCTTCTTTGGTTGGCTGATCTTCACAAACATGCACCCTACCATGAAAGCATTGACTATAGAGCCTAGAATGGCCTGAACCAAAAGGAGTATGATACCTTCAGGACATTTCTCAGTGATCACTCTATGGCCATACCCAATGGTGGTCTCTGTCTCTATGGAAAACAGAAATGCAGAGACAAAGCCACTGAGATTATCAACACAAGGGATCCAGTCTTCATCTTCTGCATGATCTAGGTCTCCTCGAATGTAGGCAATGAGCCACCAAATGAACCCAAAAAACAACCAAGTGATAGTGTAGACCATAGTGAACACAAGAAGATTAAAACGCCACTTGAGGTCTACCAAAGTAGTAAAGAGGTCACTGAGATAACGATAGGTTTCCTGGACATTTCCATGGTGGACATTGCACTTGCCACTTTTTTCCATGTAGCGCTGGCGTGGTTTCTTGATTTCTGCAGCCAAAAGGCGAGTTCGATCAGTGGTAATTGGGACATCATCCCGGGCTTGTTTGGGGATCTTTTTATGTTCTCTTGGGGTGACACCAATCTCCATGTCCTGGTTCATGAAAATTCTGGAATCTCCAGCCATGTTTGGTCTACACAAAGGAAAAAGAAACAACTGAACAACAAAATAACCCTTCTTAGCAACCATAACAGCCTTCCCCAACCCAATGCACTCTAGATTAGTTGGAGTGCTAGGCCTGATGGGAGCTGTAGTCCAACACTCCTGAAGGGTGCCAGATTGGGGAAAGCTGAACTATAATATTGGAATAGAAAAGGTACAAAAGATAATCTTTATAAAAATGCTGCTGTATCAAGGTCTTCTTTGTTATGGCGTCTGGGAAGTTCTATTGTCAGGTAGGCTTACCTGATACTAAATCTGCTGTCAAGTGAAGCCCTTTTACAATCACTCTTTGGAATCTGTGTCTTCCTTACATCATGGCTGCTCTGTTTTGCAGCTTTTGTTTTTCATTTTATGATGCCTTACTAAAACTGTTCTTAAAACTCACAAGTCATTTGAATGTCCATTGGCTTACATACATAAAGCAGTTTATAAAAATGGCTATCCATAACAATGCAATAGACAAATGATTCATGAGTTAAAATCCATATGAAACACAGATAACATGCAGAAGCCCATATATAAAAAGTCAGTTTGAATGGGATGGCAGGAGGAAAGCCAAATATGGATGGGGGTTGCCCTGTGTTCTGGGAAGTTTTCAAAGTTTCTTTGAAAACAAAACAAGGCAAAACAAAACACAAAACCTATTTATGGAAACCATTTTCCCAGTTTGAAGTCATGCTTTCTCTTATGGGGCAAATAACAGCTCTGAATGATTTGGACTGGAAAAGTGGCATGTGCTGAAAGAGCTAAGCCCTCATCCATGTCATGGTTTCATTTTGAATCAAAGACCCCTGGAGCTTGATACTTTTCTATCTTAAACACACTTACATGGAAGTACATCCTACTGAAGGCAGTGGGACTTAGATGGCTATTTTTTTTAAAAGGCAGCAGATTCTGTCAAAGCTTTTCTCCAGTTGTCTTATCTAACCACATCCTTCAAGGAAGGTTATACATTATATGTCATTGTGTCACAATGTATTTTACCAATTCATATTTTAATTCACAACAATAGTCAGTATCTCGGTCTTTACATTCACAATATCTATGACATCCCAAATAATGAAAGAATAATTACAATGTATAAAATATGTCAGTATGTCTGATTATTTGGTTTCCATTGCCAAATTCAAGGAAGAAAGGAAGAAAGGTAGGAAGGAAGGAAGGAAGGAAGGAAGGATTTTTTCCTGTATATTTCTTACATGATAGTCTGCTTTCTTTACTCTTATATAGTTTTCCTACTTTCACCAGATACACTCCATAATGCGCTTTGCTAAGACTCAGTGATACAGGGACTCAGAGGAAAGCCATTCCATTTGTACATTTTGTACAGATCAACATATTTTTGAGGCACAAGGTTGTTCCCTAAGGAGACTCAACAAGGTTGATGCCAGAAATTAACACTGTTGGGTATCTGCTCAGACTGCCATTTCACTGGCAGCTCTGTCGTGAGCCCAGGATCTGGGTTGCTGATCCCCACTGTATTGATTTACGCAACTACTTGGGTGACCAAACAGGCATGAGAAGCAGCAGCAGCAGCTGCCACCATCTACTAATGGGAAAGAGGGTGATGGAGAAGGCCCTCTAGAAGTCATCTTGCAGGTGACTTTTCAAAACCTGGGTCCATTGCTTAGGCTTAACATTTATTTCCAAGTGCAATCATATGCAGCACATGGAACTGGATCATAATCATTTCTTCACAGCTATGCTATTATAATGAATACAGAAGTTCTCCTCATATCGAAGACTAATGTCGGCTTTGCCTTAGTGTTCTGGTCCAGGTGCCATGGCTGAATTTTTACTTTTTCCATTGAATTCCTGGTTCACATGCTTGGTATTTAGAAAAAAGTTCTTCACCAAATGCTTTCATTTAGAACCATCTTCAGTCTTTCCTCCATGTCTTCTAATCTAGCCTTTCTGAACCTTCATGGTTCATGGTTACAACTCTCAACACTCCTATCCTGTCCTGTCCATGTTGACTGTGATTGATGGAAACTGAAGTCCATTTAGAGGGCACCTAGGCAAATTAGGGAAGTAAACACTAGTCCCTTCAATGTTTTGCTCATTAAAATGCCATCATTGCTTCTATCCAAAATTTGCTTGAACAAATTGATCAGGTTTCTATGATAGTATGATACAGGAGCAAATGGCTTGTCAAATCTTCCCAAGTATCACTTCCAGCAGACAAATGATATTTTGTAAGTACCATAAAATACAGCATCTGTTAATGGAATATCTTTGTTATAAAAAAAGAGAGAAAAAAGACCTACTTATAATTCATCTTTGGACAAAGGAAGACTCTCCTGCAGAGACCTCCTTAATATCTCTTCAGTACATCAAAGAGAAAGGATCACAACATGCTTCTTGGTGCCCATACAATGTAAACCCCATTCAAATCTAGCCAACTGTCTTATTTCTCTAGTTTTGATCTTCTTGCGTCTTTTAAAATGGGGTAAAATGGAACAATTGAATGATTAGAAAGGTGAAACTTGGGGAGACGTGGGCCTCAGTCAACTGGTGGAAGGTCCTACGTAACCTGCCATACCCACTTCTCTTATAGCTTCTGCCAATGGCTACAGGAGAGCAAGAGATTACACAAATTAGACTAATAGGGAAAAATGACCCTGTGTTACTATTGGCCATTTTTCAGACAGAATATTGAACCATTTGAACATGATAATTTTTACCTCGAAACAGCAGCAGTGCAAAGTAAAGCAAGATAAAACAAATGAGATACAAACTCTCTCTACACACACACACGAATGAGAGAAAGACATTGCAAATCTTTCTTTCTGCTTTAGAGAACCCAGAACCATCTCATAATTTGAGCAAGCAATGCAATTCAACCTGAAATTGAGGTTTAAATTCAGGTCTCCTGTTTTCCACTACAGGTTTAAGATTCCAAATCTACACACTTACTAGGAGTAAGCCATCCAGAGACTTTTAGTAATGGGATGGCATATAAAAACTTTAAATAAATAAATAAATAAAAATAAGTCCCATTAAACACAGTGGGACGGCCCTCCAGCAAATAGGCCTGTGATAGTTCTGCAAGCCATTTTGTAAACCTCCATTAAATGCCAAAAAGTTAACAAAGCCAAGGTTTAATAAAAGTGAGCTAGAACATATCAGTTCCCGGCCTGCCTGCCTGTCTTCCTTGCAATGATAAGTGTAGCTGCTGCTATCAGACCAATTAGCTAAGAAGAAATGATAATGCTGAGTATCTTCCTATGGGGGTGGGGGAGAAGGAATTCAATTAATGCCAGTTCTGTGCAAGCAGCAGCATCAGGCACCAGGTTGTAAAGCCATGGCTCACCTCTCTCAAGAGGCCACGTCTGCCCGTGCCACGGAGCCAGCCAGTCACATGGACCACCCCGTGTTACTGCTGCTCACCAACCTTAGTTAAACAGGGTAAGGATAATGCATCTGTCACTTTTATATAAAGCCACTTGCTTCTTTGGGACAGGCTCCGAAAGCTGCAGTGGCTGCAAATGGAGAGGAAAAGGCAAAGTGTTGCTCTGTTATCAGGCATGCAAAGAGGCTTTTTATCAGACTTCTCTGTGTCATCCAGCTTTTACCCATGTGCCAAGCTAATGGGGGCAGGAGTGCCATTGAAAGAAGGCTGAAGATGAAGCAACTGAACCTGGTTGGAGTTCTTACCATCCCCACCACCACAGCTATCAAGTTGCTGGCATTCAAGAATGCTGGCATTCGGCGAGTGCCTCGGAATAGGGGCAAGCTGTCCTTTCTCTGCGAAGCACCAAGAATTCCTTCTGAAATGAGGCAAAAGGCAAGTGCCTCTGTACATGTGCTGAGTTTGACATATGAGTGGCACTTATGAGTAACCAAGGAAACACACCACCAGAAAAGAGGAGCTGTCTTTGTAAGAAGCTGGGGTATGTTAATCCCTATACATACATGCAAATATGGAAAATCATTGTAAAAGAAATCCAGTACAGCTCACCCTTGTGACCAGAGGACTTGCGAGTGTGTGACAGCCTGCTGTCCAGATTCCCAGAAGGCACAAGGGTTGGAAAACACAGCTGTGAGAGACAGAGTCTTCCACAATAGCTGTGGAAAAAGAGCAATTCAGAGGGCTTTTCTACAGGAGGAATTTTGTGTATACTCATGATTCTTCACTCACAGTTGTTTGTGGATTCTGTAGTCCATGATGCCCTCCTGCAGTTTCTCTCCTGTTGCTTAAGAACAGCTTCTGCAGTGGTGGTTGTAGTGCAGTTAGAGCAAGGAAATGGATTTTTTTTCCTGAGAATGAAAGAGATGGTATTCCTGCTTGTTTAATTGTGATATTCCCCCATAGCCGAGTCCCACCTAGAGGGGTTATATAGAGAAAAGGAAAAGCTCTTCCAGTAGAACTTGGATCTCAATTCTGCGTGGAAGCAGACTAGATGCCTCAATTAATAGCCACATGTAGCACAGCTCTGAGACTCACTTTGTAGCTCTGCGACCTAATTAAAAAGCACTTCTGCAAAATTCCATCTTTCAGAGAACACTTTATCTTCTACCACTGTTAGGCTATCTTAAATCAGGGTAGAAATTTATTGAATACAGTTCTGCTCTAAGTGCTAAGAATCAATGATCTCTCTGGAGTTAGGAATCAACAAGCTCTTTGAAAACAATCATCAAGGGGATAGGTGGAAATGGGGCAGCAGAGAAGAAAGGCAAGAAGATGGTTTGCTTTCTAATATGGAAGCACAGAGTGCAGGCAGGAAATGTGTTTACAAGGAAGTAAGAACCATGGAAGGTGAAGGAGGAGAGGTAGGAACCTAGCGCCTTCCAGATGTTTTAGACTACAATGACCAGAACTCCCTGCCAGAATTCCTGTTGTGGGGTCTATGGATGTTGTCATCCAAAGCATCCGTACAGCACTGAATTACCTACTCCTGATGCAGAAGTATGGAGATGATGCCTTGATGCAAGTATTCATCGCAATGGCTTCTGTAGGCGCAAGTGCATGACAGGCACAAGTGTATGACAGGTACACGTGGTCTGTCCTCTTTTGCTATGTGGTCATCCTAGGTTGGTATACATAAGTGCAGTTGAAAGAACTTGGGAATATTTAGCTTGGAGAAGAGAACATCAAGGGGGAAACAATAGTGGCCTGAGCATATGCAAAGAACTGCCTTGTAGAAGATGGAACATACTTGTTCTCTGTTACTCCAGAAGACAGCGTAAGAGTCAGTCAATGCAAGTTGGAGAAGTCTAAGAAATGGCTAAAATTTAGACTTTGGCTAAACCTTCTAGTGGCAAATGCTGTTTGGCAAGGGAAAAGCTGCCGCAAGAAGTGATGGTCTCTCCATTATCAGAGCACTTGAGCAGAGGCTGAGCTGCCATCTTTTCAGAATACCACAGCTTCATCCCACATCAATAGGAGGTTGGACTAGGTGACTTCTTAGATAACCTCCAAAGTGCACTCCAACTCTCATAATTTTATGATTCTGCAGACCATCCTGATCTTAGAACTGCCAACCAGCCAGAATCAAATGTCATCCTCCTGGACAGTTGCCAGAACAGGAGGACACATTCAAAATAAGCAGAATCATCAGCTGTTTTTGTCATTCCCCTCCTTTTTCTAAGGGGGTGCTGCTGCTGCTGCTGCTCTGTTAACTTTGAAGGGGAGATCCCTGAACATACTCTTAGCAACCTCTAATTCAGCACGCATTTTGATGGCTTCTTGAAAAGTATTTTTTAGACCTTTCCAAAGAGATCCAATGGGGTAGGGCTGCAGTTCAGTGGCACAGTAGCCTGGCTTAGTTTGCCAAAGGCCCAGGGTTAATCTCTGACACCCGGGGCTTCTGAATTCTGCAGGAAGAGATGAGAGCAGAGACTCACAGACTTCAGGCTTTGGGGAGCTGAATGCATTTATTTATTTTTACTAGATCCCTCAGAACTACTGACTGGAGGCAGGCACAACATGGTGACTCTGGGGACAGGGCCAAATCACCCACTGAATGCCCTGAACTGGGTTAATCTGCTGATATGAGTATGAATCTATGTCTGAGTTATTACAGAGTAGGGATTCTAACATCAAACTTGAAACTGGCTAAAAGAACTGCACGAAGATCTAGTCAAAGTTTCCTGCCTTTTAATACTCATTTAGTGGTAGCAGCAGTAGTATTTTTATTATGAAATTGCATTTATACTCCACTTTTTTCCTCTTGTGAGAAACCCAAGGTGGCTTACATAGTTCCATTTTACCCTCACGACAACAACTGTCTGAGGTCAGTGAGGCCGAGACTGAGTATCTGGACCAAAGTCACCCAGTGACCTTCAAAGCCAAACTGCGACTGGAACTTGGATCTCCAGTTCCCCAGTGCAACGGTTAACCTGACACCCCACACTGCCTCATATTTTATCAGTGAGGAATGCTGAGAGATAAGCAATTAGCACAAGACCTGCTTGCCATAGCAAAGATCATTCTTTACTTGCTTTTTTATTGTCAAACTGTTGGGAATCAGCAATCTTTGCAGATCTACAGCAAATCACTTGAAGATCTACAAGGAAATCTCAGTCTGCATTCTACCGACTACTATATTGCCCGAGTGCCTGATCCTGCCTACTCTTGGAAGCGAAGCGGAATTTGTTCTGGCTGAATTCTGAATGGGTGACTTAAATACTGTGAATCATTCAGAGAACTTTGGCTATGGGTGGTATAGAAATTTAATATAACAACAACAACACCTGCCTGTGTCGTACAACACAGTCAACACGTAGCTAGTGATTGGGTTGGCTTTGTGGAATCTCATCCAGCGTTACTGATACTAAGAAGTCCCTGATAACATAGCCTGGAAACCATATTATGCTGCATCTGGTCAGCCCCCACCAGCCTTGCTCAACACAGTGCCCTCCAGAAGTTCAACATCCATTATTCCAGCCAACAAAGCCAATGCTAGGAATGCTGGCAGTTGTAGTCCAACCCACTTGGAAGGCACCAGGTAGGGAAGGCATCACCATCATCTACAATGATTTTTGGCTGCCTCTAAGGGTGGAAGTCTCTCAAAATAAAAAGAAACAAACCACTATACAATACAGGCAAACAATAAATGAATGTTCAAAAAAAAGTATAAAACAATATTATATCAAAACATTCTTCTTCAGTCCATGTCCCAAAAAGGCTAGTTAAACCAAATAGATCTTTAGAGATTTCCTCTAACCAGCAAGCTGATTTAGACTTGTGCATTATCATCATTAGTGCCAGAAGGAAGCCTACATCAAGGCAAGTAACACAGTGCGCCCCCGAACACGTAAAATGGACCCCCCCATGCTTTTTCACCTTCCCTAGATAACTCCTCTTCAAAAGATAATCTCAGCTCTGCATAAAAGTAACAAAAATTACTTGCATTTCATCTTCTGAAGGGTTCTTTTTTTGTCACTTCTGCAGTAGGATTTTCTAACAGCAGAGAGAGAAATTATTGTCAGTCTACAATGGCATCCTTCAAGGTCTATATGAGATACCTACTGACAGAAGTACAAAGGGGACTGATTGACAATAGTTACTTACTAAAGCAGGCAGGTAGGCTTACTGTCTGTTATAACAGAACTCCAGCCAGTGACTGTTGGTTTCATTGTAATGGATCAGTCTCGGAAATCGCATACTGACAGAGGGAAAAGGGCAAGAGGAGCATTCCTTGGTTTCTTCTCTAGCTTTAAATTTGTGCGCACACACACACGCACCTAACAATGGCATACTCAGAAAGCACTCCACTCCAGACAGCAAGCACTGGCTTACATTTAGTATTCAGTCTTTAAAAGAAGAATCATTATTCATGTACTGGAGGGGGAACTTTTTCAGACCAGAAGTAGTGATGTCATCTGTCAGAGAGCCTTGGTAATTGATGGACTCTCTTATTCTAGCAAGTTAATGAAATCATTTCAGGTTTTAGTATTGTTTGTGACAGAAAAATGGGGGAAATCGGCAAGCAGAGCCTACGAACAGCTTTTGGTTTCCTCGATGGGATCATTTTAGCAGTCTAAGCAGTCGGATAGCCTGCATTTCTATTAAAAGCTGAAAGGTTGCAATCCTGTGCATGCTTACCTGGGAGTAAGCACCACTGAACTGAACGGAGTTCATGTGAGTAGACATGGATAGGACTGAACTGTAAAGATTTCTTTCAATGTTAACCATCGGTTGTTAACATTCAATGCCTTTCGCAAGTTGCATCCAGGCAAACTGAAGTACTCCTCAGTGAATTCTAAAGAATTTACAGCCAGGCAATTATGCATCAGCACAATTATGCAGTTTTGCTGATCCTAATAAAAAGGCCATTATACTGCATCCTGCTAGAAAGAGAAGAAACTGCCTTATGCTAAGCCAGAACATGGGTCTGCCTTGGCCAGCATTATAGACACTGACTGGCAGCAGTTCTCCAGGGTTTCAGGCAGGACCTGGAGATGCCAGTCTTGAATCTAAGAACTTCTCCATGCAAAACATGGGCTGTTAAGCTGCTATAGGGTGCTGCTTTTTGGAGTGTGTGTCCACTCCTGCTTTACTGGATGGGAGTTCTTATTCATAAAATGCTTGGGGCCCAGCTTGGGGCCCAGCTATCTAAAGCACCATCTGCACCTACCCGCGTATACCTATTGGCCCCCTTAGATCAGCTCAGGAGGCCCTTCTATGAGAACCACCCCTCAGGGAGTTGAGAGGGGTGGCAACTAAGTGAAGGGCCTTTTCTGCTGCTGCTCCTCATCTTTGAAACTCCCTCCCTAGGAAAATTCACCTGGCGCCATCTTTATTTTCCTTTTGGCACCAGGCAAAGAAATACCATTTTAGGATTTTTTTTTAACACTTAGCCTGAATGCTGTGGCTCTTTTCATATCGCTTTCATAGATGTTTTAATTCATTGTGTTTTAATTGGTTTTAATGCGTTTTAGTTTGTTAATACGTTTTATGTATTGTAAGCCTCCTGGGAAGGCCTCGTCAGTTATAGGTGGCCTATAAATACATGTATAAATAAATAAATGTGATTTTGATTGACCTTGAGGACTGTACACAAGGAAGAAAGTAGCGATGAGGGTTCTAAAGATGTTTAAGTTACATCCAGCTTTTTTGAGTTTTGTCCCCAAAAGAGTATGGAGGCAGTGCATGCACTGTATGAGTGGTGTGGTTGTGTTTTTGTTGTCCATATGTATTTGCAAGTTGGATGTGTTTGGGGTCCATACATGCAAGTGTCAGGAAGAAAGCATAGTAGAGCAGAAGTGAGGAAGGTGTGACCTGACGAATGTCATGTCACTGCGACTCCCATCAGCCTTAGCAAGCATAGCCAAAGGTGGTAAGATCATGAGTCGACAATATATGGAAGGCCACACAAACCTCGTCCCTGATGTAGAATGACACAGCTTTGCAGATCAGACTCGGAAGCCTTTCTCTGCACTCGTGGCTACATGTGACTTTGGAGCATATCCTCAAATTACCCATTTCCCTTTTGCTTTTGGCTAGTGTCCCATATAAAGAACTGTCTCTTCGAGGCTGGCCAACTTGTGACTGTCCAGATGTTTTGGTCAATAACCATCACTCCTCACCATTGGCCATGGCTTGGGACTAGACTGTATAAAAAAAAAAAACCTTCTCCCAAAGGAGCCTGCCTGATTCTTCAGATCTTCTTTCTCCACAAAGCATTTTAAAGCAGAGGAAACATTGGAAAGAATCTTTGAAACATATTTGGAGAAAGATAAGCTGTCCCCAGGGAAGGAAATTCCTTTCTGAAATGTACTGGGCATAAAAAAATGGTGTTTTTCAGATATCTGAGAATATGTTATCTTATGTTTGGAACTACTGAAAGACTCTATTTGACCAGCCCTAACCCTAAGACTTTCAAATAATTATGCACAATGAGATTTGCTAATGAGGTGACAGTTCCAGTTGTAAGAAAGTGAATGTAGTGCACAGTCCAATCATCATTCATTATACTGTCAGTTGATGGAATATCTGTGACCCTAAACAACATTAACTACATTTTTTCTAGCAGTTATATCTTTTGCTCATTTCTGTGCTAAAGTAGGTGTGTGTGGTGTTGGGGGGGGGGGCTGATCCAGATTTTAAGATCCCCCCATCTCCCCTGCTGGGGTCATTGCATCAACCTAGAGTAAAAATATGAAAAAATACAGCTGTGCAATCCTAATTTAAAGCCCCTGCTATCCCTCCCCACCCCCATAAACATATCTTCCATCAGCCAACCTCTCTTAGCTGGACTGTTGTGGGGAGGAGAAAGACTACTGGGTCACCATACCCCAAACCTAACAATTTCCCAAAGAAATCACCGGGACTACAACCCCCCTCATCCCTGTCCACCGCCCATGTTGGCTGCAGCTGGCGAGAGATCTGGGGGTGCCAGTCTGGGCTAGTCTGCATGGCTGAGGGAACATCCACCAGCCATTCTGGGCCCTTGTAACACATGAGCTGCTTGGCCAAAGGTCCAATGGGTCAGCAGCCAGGACAACGATTGGGTTACCAAGCACAGATGACATTCCTGAAGAACATTAGGATGCCATCAGACAGGTGGTCGATTGCCCCCGATGGCTGTGCCAGTTCCCAAAATTCAGAAGCACAGGCAATGGCCAACTTGGACATGTTGAAAAGTGCAGGGGGCATGATGTGGTTGTCCGTCATTTTGTACAGACCAAAGTGCCTAAAGCCAGCCTGAAGACTGACCTCAGCACCACAGCCGAAGACCTCAGGTGTCTCTAGGAGGGATAGTGTAAGAGCTCTTGAGATTCTGACAGCTCCTCTGAGTCACCTCTGTCCTCTCTGGTGCCTATCTTTTGTCAGCAAAATCTTTGATGGGATCCATCCCTGCCAGTTCTGGTCAAAAGGGGAAAATCAAGAGAAACAGCTCTCTCATTTAGTAAAATAATTTTTACTGGTTAGTTTTAGCTTAATGCTGTGCATTACTTATGCAGTTCATCTACTCTGCACCAGATGACTGAGGCGAAAAACAAGGAAGGCATTGAGTTCAGACCTTATGGTAATTTGGATCATGATTATGCTTGCACATACGGTTGCACATTTTTGTCTGGGTATCCAGTTTAGCTTTCACAGAGGGAACACAGGAATCTGTCTTAGGCCAGGCTATTAATTTGGCACTATATTGCCCACTCTAACAGGCAGTGTTTCTTCAGGATCTCAGGCACAGGTCCATTCTACCTGATCCTTTTTGTTAGGATGCCAAGGACTGAATCTGGGACCTTCTGTACGTGAAGCGTGGGTACTCTTTTATGGAGACCAGGCCTTTGGCAGGCACCTGACTCTCTACCCTGCTGTCATAAAGGCACAGACACCCTGGTTGTCTCTGTTGCATCTTGTCCCCTTGTGTTAGCCGGCTGCTTGCCCATTTTTGCCGCACTTTCTGCTGTCTTCCATTGACTCTTTCTGCCTGGGGTATTTCTCAGAAATCAGATACCATTCTCCTCCATGTCCATGCATCACATTTTGCAGATAAAAGCATCCTTGGGAAAAAGGGTCCTTTAAACACAGATAAACAGGGCACAGATTTTTAAATTAGCATATACAAATTTGTGCCTCTGGCTATGATAGTTTCAATTATCCCCTGAAACTACTACATAAACGAAACAGGTTTCTAGTTCTCAGAGTGATAGTGCTAAACAGCCACACAAAGTCAAGATAGCATTTGTGGGAAGGGTCTGAAAAGAATTCCTGTTGGCATGATGTGCTTCCGCACTTCCCCACGAACTAGCTGGTCCTTCAGCAGAGCCAATGAAACAGCTCTGCCTTTTTAGTGGAGTCTGACTTTTCTGCTACAACAATATGCCCCAAAGAATGTGGGACTGCAGATCTGTTTCAAACTCCTTCTACTGTTCATATTTTGGATTTCATACCGATATGTTGTTTACTTACGATATGATCCTAGAAAGGTAGAAAGAAGTCCTGCAGTTCCCAGCCAACCACACTCACTGATAAATGCAGGAGTTGAAGGACATCTGTCCAAAAATGCACCAGACACACCCTTCAGAGCATTTGGGTGGCTTGGTAGGCCAGTGATATGGACCTTTGCTCTTCAGAATGTGAGCAGTTCTGAGATACTCTTTGACAAAGGCTTTAGAAATATTTCTACAGAAGCAAAGAAATAAATTTGCTGGTGCCAATGTGCTTGCACATAATCATGCAAATGTGATTGATCTGTTACATCAAATTATGGCTGTGTTGCTTTGGAATATGCATAATTTATTCTGTTTGTTGTGGTACAATATGTTGACTTTAGCTTTGAGAATCTTGGTTTTGCATTTTAGCAGAGCTGTTTAGCCTACAACTGTGCTATCTGACCTGAAGGCCAGACACTCCATACACTTATACAGTAACCAATTGTTTATGAGTTGGGATCAAATGTTTGTACTGTCCTGTCCTGTCTTGTTTGCGTTCTCTCTCCCTCCCCCCTCCCTCTCACATATGCACATGCGTGTGTGCGCGCGCACACACACACAGAGAGAGAGAGAGAGAGAGAGAGAGAGAGAGAGAGATGAATAAAGCTGAACTGGGTGGATGGGTGGATGCATGGATGGATGGATGAGAGAATGAAGCAGCTGAACATGATTTTTGGTAAGGAAAGTAGGTGGTAGACCAGTATATCAAGATTGATATAACATTCGATCTTACCTGGGACCAACACCCCATTATGCAGCAAGGTGAGGCAACCTTTTTAAGGTAACAGTTCCCTCTGTCTGCTCTCTTTCCCAAAAGCTTCTGTGATTTTCTAGAACTGGCAGGTAGAACAGTTGGAGGGCTGCTGCTGTTGTTCTACCCCTCTTTCCCTCTGCTTCTTTGGCATGTCAGAATGACCCATGGTTCTGCATTCACACCTTATGACAAACCATGGTTAAACAATCCAGAGTTTGCAACTCAACAACAAAATAGTTATCCTCTTTCTGAGTTGTTCGTTGTTAACTAATCATTCTTTAATAGCCTGGCTGGTTTCATATAGCATGACAATCCAAAATTCAATGACCCAGAACATGGGTTAGCGTTATGTGTGGACTCAGCCGTTATCCAGCATGGCACCCATGTCAACAATACCAAATCTACTAAGAGAATGGATAAGGAACTGGAGATGACTTCTGGATGAGTGACTTCTATCAGACATCATAGTATTTGATCAGGGAATGAATATGACCAAGAATGGCACCCCTAAGTCAAGAATACTTAATCAATGCAGAAATGAATATGGAATAGAAGGCATATATGAAGTCTGGGGGTCCCCAAGCCATACTCATAAACCTCCAGTGAAGTGTTTTCTATTAGCTGGCATAAATCATATTCTTCACAATTCATTGGGACATAAAGCACTGTCAAACATATCACGAGCCTTTGCTAAAAATGGGCAAAATACAAGTCAATGAAGACAGAATTTATTGTCTGGACCACTTCAGACCAGCCCAAATCATACACTTTTACCTCCAAGGGACTGTTCTCTGTGAGTGATTGCATTTCACCCACTCCAGCAGCACAATTCCAAGCGTGGGAGTGCTCTCATGTAAGTTGCACCCAAAGCATACAGAATTAAATCCAGAATTAGTTGTGTCCCTCCAGAGTAACATGTGCACTACTTCCAGATCATGCAACCAGGACCTCTATGGGAGTGTTATTTATGAGTGGTGTATTCTTAGGCCCAAGCCAACTGGTCACAGGACTCATGTGGACTGGGAGTGATATGACCTTGTTCTTGGCCAGGAAAGGGAAAAAGTCAAACACTTTAGAAAATATTTTTAAATGTAACAGCTGCATTTACGAGACTCGCAGCAACACCAATTATATCATGGTGCTGCTTGAAATGTTTGCGGTACTACTGTATGATAGAACCAACGGGTTCTGCAAATTCAAGAAGCCAGGCAGCATCTCTTTCAAAAAGGTCAGGATCTCTGGAGAATATTCCTTTAGCGCAGGCTCTTCTCAGACTACATATAATACATGCAATCTGCCAGTGAAAGGGAAATTATTCCAAAGAGATCCAGAGTTACCTAGTTCTCCAGACTGTGGTTGGCATAGAAAAGGTGGATGCTAGTGGCAACCAAAGTGAACGACTCTGGACCAAGCTTGGGTATGAGGTGGTAGAGAGTGGTAGAGTTGCAAAGCCCCCTGCCACCTGGGGTGGGATGTGATGAAAACGACTTTGCATTTATACCAAGCTTCCTTCCTCTTGCAAACTTCTACTCCTCTTCATTTTATTCTGCCACAACCACCCTGTGAGGTGGGTTGGGCTGAGGGTCTGTGAGTGGCCCAAAGTGAGCAACCCAGATCTCCTGAGTCCCAGCAAAACTCTCTCATTGCAACGCCATCTTTCACTTTGACTGCCCAGCTGCTTTCTCTTTTCCTCCTCCAGTCTAGCCATGGCTGCCGTTCTTCCCGTCCCATTCCAACTTTGATGGACGATGGTGAAAGAAGCCCGCTGATAATTTCCTCCTTTCCCACCCCACCAGTGCCCCCATCCCAGGACATACTAGGAGTGGGGTAGGCATTCATTCCCCTGAACAGTGGGCTCCTCCTGCCATCGTTCTCTCTCCCTCCCGCTGCTGCTTCTTCCTCTCTCCACCTGCTCGTGCTGGCAGTGGAGGCAGCAGTGATACTGCCAGAAGACATATGCCCCTCCTCCTCTTCCTCCTTTTTGCACCCCCACTGTCCACTGCTCCCCATCCACCCTGGCCCTGCCCACTCCTTCAGTCCTCTTTCCTTCCTGGGTGGCAGTTGCTTGTTCCTGCCCTTCTCCTCCTGCTGGTGGTGGTGGTGATGGTGATTCTCTTCCCTTGAGAACTCAAAGTGAGATCCTTCCTTAGAGCAATGCACTGGTGGGGAGGCAGCCTTGGAGATGTCCTGTACTTGCCACTGAAGCACAAGGACTCTCCAACTGCTTCCCTGCCAATGTCTGATTTCAAGAAAGGACCCCACATGGATCAGGAGAGCAACATCAGCTGCTCTGCTCCTGAACTCTTGCTTCCCAGTGACTTTACCCATCCAGTGCTGAGCTCTAACGTGACCACCGTGTGAGGCATCAGGCAGGTGGCACTCCATAAAACTGGGCCAGATGTTCTTGCATCACAGCCTCCCTCTCTTCTTTCACCATCCCCTTCTCCAAAATTGAGCAGAGCTCTATTTTGTGAGGCACCAAGAGGAGTTGTCAATCCCCCCCTTTAACGAGCATACAATGTGGCACATTTATTTCTTCGCACTTGGAAGGGAAAATAACAACTCTTTTTAAAAGCCCATTTCCCTGCACACTTTTCCTCATTCTTCTCCTGAAATTGAATTTCTGTGTGACACAAGATCACATATTCAACACAGTGGAAACTGTGCTCTTTTCATCAACATGTGCCCCAGCAATGGTAAATGTACTGTACATAACCACCCCAATACTGTTCCATGATCGATGGAAAGGGATCTAGAGCAGATTTCCTCATGGAGTACCCTGTATTTCCCGAGGGAGAAGGCAGACATTTGGTTTTGTCTCTTGGCCCACTAATCTCCTCTAGCTCTAACTTGTATAGCTGCAAAGCTATGTGCTAGTTAGACAAGTTTGCCCATACTGGCTGGAGATGTTACTGCAAGCTTCAACTGCAGACACTCATTTAAATTAATTAAAAAGATGTAATTCATTCAAAGAACATAATAACCCCATGACACACACCCATAGGGACTTCTTAGTATGCACTTCAATTTCAGAAGCCTAGATTTCATGGTATTGGTGATCTGGCACTGAGAAACAAAAAGATAGGCATCCTATTTTATTATAAGAGATAGTTCCCTTTGAGGATACAAATCCTCTGAGGAAGGAGACTGGAACCATTCTTGCCAGCTCTGTCTATCCTGCTCGTGTTTCGCCTCTCCTGCTTCTTGGGAGGGAAGCTTTCCCAGCAGGGTCTTGCTGTTCTCCCACAGGCTCCTTGCACAATTTAGAATCACAGGAGCCAACATGGGCAAGGCAGGATTTGTATTGCAGATGTTCCACTTCCCACATTTGGAAGGGGTGATGAAGAGGTGACAGAGAGGCAGGGCATGAGCCACATCCTTTACTCATAACATTGATGAGGATCTGGTCTGGATTCATGGAATAATGACACTTATTGCCTTGTGAAGCGATGATCATTAACACAGTGCTTTAAATTTTGCAACAACAATGACCCAACATGGTTGCATTGATGTACTTTACAATGGAGCCCCACCAAAGAGTCCAGTCAAGAAGTTTACCATCAAAACCTAGAAAGTGTCAAACACAATATGACAGCAAAGGACCTGGATCTGCTTCTAAAGTGGAAAATGAGGGCCCAGGGACATGTAGAATGGTGCTATACTCTCTCTGCATGGTCTGTGAGCTCCCCAATGTATGCATGTGCGCACACACCTTTTTTCACACCATGTGATGTAAACTTGGCTGGAGAAAATTCTCTGGAAGAATGACAATGAGAAGTGAAGTGGTGGGGTGCAGGATAATTTAATTGCCCTCATTTGATGTCCCACATTTTTATATGGGAAGATTACAGAAGACCTGGGTTTAACAAAAAGTGTTCCACTCGCCTTACACCCAAGTATGGTGACCATGTGCAAGTGAACAGAAGAAGAACAGGAAAGGAAGGATAACAGGATAAATATGAGCAAACATATAAACATTTGGCAGGTGAAGGTTTATGAGGCTGGTAGGTATCTTGGAACAGGTCAGCTTTGGAAAGGGATCTGAAGGAAGGAAGGAAGGAAGGAAGGCATTCCTTGCTAGAACATCTGTGCAGAGCTAGCAAATAACCATCTTGAGGAACAGGACAGATTGCCCAATGGATATATAGCTGAAGGAGGATTTGAATCTAAGCCAGATCAGTACGGCAGTGGAACCAGCTGCCAAAAGAGGCTGTGTGCTCTTCCACTCTAGACTCTTTCCATAAGCAGTTGGACAGTTATCTGATCAGGATGGTGTAACTGGCATCTTGCGCTAGCAGGTGGTTGAACTTGATGGCCTGTCTGATCCAGCTATTCTGTTTCAGACTCAAATACTATAACCTTATAAAATTACAGTGGCCTCCACTGCCACCATTCTTCCATCTCCTTACCTCCTTCAGAGTTGGAGAGAAAATCCACATCTACCCAAGCACACTGTTTGTGCACATGCATTTCTATCACTTTCTCAATACATGGAACGGAATCAGTCTATCCAAAAGACATACTGCTTGTTTCCCCGGTGTCACTCGTGTCCCTAAAAGAGGAAGGCCCCTGCTGGACCACACCAATGACCGCAGCATCAAGGAGTCTGTTTCCATTAGAATCCAAACAATTGCTTTCTGGAAGCCATCAGACAGGAAGTCTGCTAGGTACCAATTCAGACTCAGAAGACCAAAAAAATCTACATATACTCCAGCGTCTGTGTTTGTTACTTTAAAGGACCCTCCCTGCCAAGGATACCCCTATTTGCAAAAGGGGATGTGAACACAGGAGAGTACATTTGGTTCATGAAAAAACCTCAGGTAGAAAGATATTGTGAGGACCAGCAGAAGGCAAAGCACGTGTGGGCAAAAGGCGCACATAATCAAGGAAGAAAAATGCACCTGTGACCATCAGGACCCCTGTACCTTTACTTTTGTAAGTTCCCATGTCGTGCGGGGAGGTGAGGCATATGGCATCCCAGGATATTCAGGGTTCCAGATGAAAGATGCAGGGAACCAGCCCTACTGGGTTATCCTGCCTGTGGGTGGGGCATCAAAGAGATGCCTCCTCCCTGTCCTATGTTCCTGCATCTGATAGTCCAAGGTACACTGGTTATGCTCTTGGAGGGTCCATTTAGCTCTCCCACCTCAGCTTTGTCTAACCCACCTAAGCTAGTGACCTTTCTTATATCTAACAGCAGTGAGCACCTGCCACTGGTGTTACCAGGGTAGCTCTTTGAGGGTCCTGCTGAGAGGAATGAACTGCAGAGCTCCCAAACACAGTAGCTGCCCCTTCGCATATTTTGAACTATGTGAAGTCATACATATTTCCAGAATACCATCTGAAGAGGGGTGGGGACAAAGATCATTAAGTCTAAAGTCAACCAAACTGCACCAGTTACTCCTGCTGTTTATTACAGCTTGCAAATGACAGTTTGCACATATATATTAAACACACAATATTTCCAGTGCTAAAACTTCAATTGCTTTTAGTATGCATATCTAAAATTTAGCTTCAAACTGGTAAATGAGCTTTAGGTCTTCCTTACTAATCACCCTATTTTATTTTTTACAGAGGAGAGAAGTCTAGATTAACTTCTGATATTTTTAATTTGTTTGAGCCTTGCTTGGTTTAAGAACAGAGCCAGATATTCACAGTCAGAAGCTGAGAATTCCCCAATAGCCCTCTGGCATATTGTAATATATTTGGCTTTCTTCCTCACCGCTTGGAACCTCTGCCTCTTTGGCTGATCACACAACTTCCGGCCCTCCTTAACCAGAATAAAAGAGAGAAATAAAGCGGAAAAAAGAAAGGAGGATAACTTACCTGGCCAGCAGTGGCAACGCCTCATGAGTCGCTCTGAGGACAGAAGGCGATGGAACCAGTGAGGGTAAGACATCTGCTCTGCGATTCCCCAGCCCATGCCATCATTGCCAGAACGTCTTCTCGCTCAGCCTCGCTTCTCCTGCTTGCTATAACAAAAGAGGCACCAGGCACCACACTGCTCACACCCCCCTGCTCTTCGCCATCCCTGCCCTCTCTGATCGCAGAGTTGTCGGTCTCCATCTCTGCTACCACCCACCCGCTTGCCACTCCGCCTTGCTACATTCCCCTTGCCATGCTTGCTGCTGCTGCTTTCCCTCTGTGTGTAGAGTACAAATGATTTTTCTGGGTAATATAGCTATTTAAAGGGTTGGAGAGGGGAGGGAACTGGCAGGAGAGGGAGATGGGTCCATGTGATCGGAGCATCATCTGTTCTGAATGAACAAGGAGGGAAGGGAAGGGAAGGTGGAAAGAGAGAGGAAAAGGGGGCAGACGGGGAGGGGTTGTACTGTGCCTATCCTTGCCTTTCAGGCTGCGCAGATAAGACCAATGTGGGGCAAGGGAGGGAGGGGTGACAGAGGTGAGATTAAACATTAGTTGCCTTGAGAAAACACGACTGCCTGCGTTTTCTTTACTATGCCTTCTCCGCTGTCAGTTCTGCATTTCTCATTCCAGGCACACCCAAGTAGTCCTCAAGGTTCTCCCCTCCCCTCTCTCATAGTAACTCCAGGCAGTAGACATATAGAAGCTGAAGATGGCTTCATGAAATGTGCATGTGTGCACATCTGTGTACACACACCCTTTTGCAAATGATCAAATAAAAGAAGCACCCATGAAAAGTGTATCTTTAGGGAACATGAGTCAAGGATGCAATCTGGGAAGAAAGAATCCAGAGGAACCAGTCCTCATCATGGCTTGGCACATGTCTTTAAGGTGGACTTCCCAGGTCATGGGGTCGACAGGCTGGCTGAATGCTGATTGCTGCCCTTGGCGACTCTGATGCATCTCAAGAGTAGCCCAAAGGCCTCACTCTGCACAGGGTTACAAAGAAGAGCTGAACTCAGTGCCACTTCTCGGAGAGCGCAGTCCAGTGCACGCTTGGCTGGCAGTATGCTTGTTTGACCTCAGGGGGACCTAGCTGAGGGTACAAATATGTCTGGCAATGAGGTGTAAGTCTTCCATGAAATTGGCCCCCAGCCCAGCTGCAGATGTTATGCATAATACTGGACAGTATGGATGCCTGTTCGTATTGAAATAATGATTACATTTCTTTATTCCACCCATTAATCAATGCTCTTTAAATAAATTTATTACATATTCTCCCCAGTTTCTCCAAGGAGGTTGGGGCAATAATCATCTCTCTCTCTTCCCGCTCATTGATTCTCAAGACATCACTGTGTGGTAGGCAAGGCAGAGAGACAGTGTCTGGCTTAGGGCCACTCCAATGAGCTTGCATGAAGGGTAGGGATTAAGCTTAGACACCCAAGCTCCTACTCCCATGCCCTAACTTGGGGGTTCCAGAAGACATAGAAACATAGAATAGCAGAGCTGGAAGAGACAAGAAGGCCACTGGGTCCAATTCCCTGCTATTGCAGGACACTAAGTTACACCTTCCCCTTCGTTGGACTACATCTCACGTTGTCCCTCACCATGTGCCATGCTGGCTGGAGCTGATGGGAGTTCATCCGGAACATCTGGAAGGCCACAGCTCCTCACCCATGTTCTAACCACCACACCACATCAAATCTCAGATGTCATGCTTAACCAATTCAGTAGGACTTGGAAAGAATTCTAATAAAGATGGAGAAAGAGGATGATGGTACTTTATAGGTTTACAAGATCTTACAGATGAATGTAGAAGCAGAAATAGGAGAAGGTGGAAGGAGGAATGGAGGTGGGGGTAAGTGGGTAAATGGATGCAGCACATATCCTTTGGGCTGGTTGCAATGTGACACTGGTGCATTGGGCTGTTCATTGGCTGTTAATCCACTGCATCAACTTTTCCTTGCCAAAGAATTCAGATCTAAGCAGTACAGAAGGGGCATTTCCATTCCTGATTTTCTGGTATATAAGCTTCAGGCGGCACTGCAGCAGAGCAGAGCAGTGCAAGTACTGCAGATAAAATTATTCTTGTTTTTGGTCTCACAAGGGCCAATGCAGTTCAATGGTGCTGGGCAGGGACTTGGGAGATCCGGGTTCTGATCTGCCATGAAGCTCTGCGGGTTGACTTTGGGCCAGCCACTGCCTCTCAGTCTAAGCCACCTCACAGGTTGTTATGAGGATGATGGAGAAGAGGAGGATTGTGTAGGTCATTTTGGGTTCCTTGGATGAAAAGGTGGGATATTAAAATAATGAATAAATGCCACATTTCACCTGTTCTAAAACAGGTCGCCAAATAGACTGGTGAAGCACAGAGGCAATGTTGTCTTGAAATCCTGTAAACACCTGGGAATAGGCAATGATGAGTACACAATTGATATCTCATACAGAAATTGCTCCAAAGGCTCCATCTGAATGCACAACTGCATTGGTCCTCCATAGAAATAGCTCCCACCGGGTCAGGGCAAAAAGTGTAAAGGATCGGGGGGACTTACAAGCAAATATTGCAGGGTGTGGAGACACAATTCCCATTCTGCATTCTCATCATGTATTCCTCATGGTTACCACATTTTACTCCTACCACCATTTGATCCATTTTGTTCTCCTTCCCCCAAGTCAGTCAGTTTTCTGGCTGAACATATCCTGCCTTGCACTGGACTCTTGTGGATGGTTCTCCCCAGCCGTCCATCCAGCCCATCCTAAAGGGTTTTTTAAGGGGGGAATGTCTTCTGCAAACCTTGAGCTTCCTTCAGGCCTCCTGATATTCCTTGTGCATGGGCGGTACAATTTTGGTTGGGCTAGATTAAACAAGGAGCTGCCCAAGACCAGTTCTATGTCTCAAGCATCTTTTATATGCCCTCTGTCCAATACAGGATCTGTCCCCGCTCTTCCAAGGAATGCTCAATGGGCCATGATGTCAATCTTCATATCAGTGTTCATCTGTTTCATGAAAAGCAAATGAGTAATGACCTCCTCTAGGAGTCAAACTTAAAAGATGTCCATCAGTTTAGCCATGAGCAACTCTATGCACATAATTAGGGATGATTTAAAGTTGGTCTCTGAGTCAAGGATGTCTCATGAAATCTTCAGGAGATTCTGACACAAATAGCCAGAATCCATTCATGTTTACTCAGAAGCAAGGCCCAGTTAGTTCAATGGGACTTACCTCTGGGGAAGAAAGTATAGGATCAGTGGCAGTTTTGGGTTTTGGAGGACCCTTGGAAAGACATGCTCGACACCCCACTCCCTCCATGTGCCAACCTTTTCACCAGACACCATTTCTCCTCCTTTTCTTTCCCTCATTGCTACAACCTGCTTGACAGGTAGAAAGCTGTCAACAAATAGGCAGAGGAAATCTCCTTCTCTCCTAACCTACTTTTCCTAGGCTTGAGTATGTGGCAGGTGAACAAGTGGATTACAACAGTGGATAGGAGATAAAGTCCAGGGGTGTCTCATCATTTGGCCCCTGCTGGAGAGTGGGGTCTAACTCACTGTGGCAAGGATTGCATTTGCTCAACACTGGAAAAGTGAGGAATTACCCACCGACGAACTGATTCTAAGAAAGATCCTGGACTGTACAGAAATGGATAGATTGACTTTATCACTGAAGGAGAAAGAAGATACTGACTTCTATCAAACTTGGGAATTTTTTATTACTGGCTGGAGAAACGGGACTTGGCTCAGATTTAAAGATGTTTTTAAGTTGTTATAAATGGATTTGATAATGACTATAGAATGTTTGAAGAAAAAATATGTAGTAGGGGGCTGACCCAGTATGTCCGATGTATTTTATGATTGATGTTTTTAGTAGTAGTTTAAAAATCCTAATAATAATCTTTAAAAAGAGAGAGAGAGAGAGAGTGGGATCTAAGCATGTTCTCACCCTGAACCCTACTCCCAAAGATCAAAACCCACAAAGAAAGGGGAGAAAACAGATCCAGGATTCAAGAAAAGGAGCATGCAATTTTTGCAAGTATTCTTCCCCCAATAGGCATGATTCTCACAGACTCACATAGAGCTTGTTGGATTTTTCCAGCTGGGCCAAGATGACAGACATGCGGCTCCTACACTCTTTCTCAGTTTTCTCTTGTGTTGCCCCATTTCAACCAGCTTTGCATTCTGCCAAACACATACTGGCAGCTGAGCAAGACTGTTTGCCTTAGGTATAGGTGCTATTCGTGCTTGCAATTGTAATGCCATATGGAATGGTACAGATCCAGGTGCTAAAAGGATGTCTAATTGTAAATAATAATCCAACTGGCATCAGCAGTGTTGGAATAATCCCACTGGCTGAAGTTTCGTGCTCACTGGAGAAAAAAGCCATGGAAATTCTGATTTGGAAGACATTCCCCCCAATGCATCTACTACCTTTAGATGATGTGGAGACCACTTAGGTTAATTAGCCAATCCATGCAGCATGAGACCTGCACTTGGAGGGGGGTGGGGTGGGGTGGCAGCGGTGAGGTAAAGAAGTCGCCATGGCTTTTTTCCACTAATGATCAGGCATGCCCAGCCACTGTCATGTCCTCCTTTTCTAGATATTGCTAGAAGCCCCAGGAAATCAGAATCAACACATTAATGGAGGGGTTTCTCATGCTGGAAGGCATTTTCCTCATTTCTGCTGGGGGCTGGACCACAGCTCACTTGCTTTGCATGCAAAATCCTTGTCTGGATGAGCTAATTCTCCTGCCTCAAACACAGAATTTTACAGGGGAAGCTCTGCCTGCCCCTTCCTGTGTTTCCAGCCACCTCTTACATTGTTGTGTTGTGTTATTATTTTATTTCTTAAAATAACAATTGTATTATTAATTATTAATTTTATTTATATATATTGTTAAATTATACACACACATACATACATCTATGTGTATATATAGTTTTAAAAAAACATTTTAATAACTAGTTTCCATAGACCTTTGTTTTCTATGTTTTGCTGTATTTTACTGTTGTTTTTAATTGTAATGTGTTACGGTTTTTATTATGTTTTACTGTTTTTATCTCATGTTGTGAGCTGCCCAGAGGTGCTGTGGCACAATTGGGCAGCATACACACATTTTAAATAGATACATACATACATAAAATAAAATAAAAATTGCAGTGATAGGAAAAAGGATGGAAGAAATGCTAGCCACAAACAGGAAAAGCACCAGAGGAATTAGAAGGCATCAGGTCTCCTTGAGAAATGCCATGAAGCAGCATCCTTTCATGCAGGGAGTGGAGGTGGGCACTTAAGGAGGAAGTGACCCAACAGGTACACATGCCCAGGTGATAGTGGTAGGGATTCTCCACGCAGAAGCATCCAATCTCCAAGTTCAATCCCTGGCATTTCAGGGTAGGAAGATCAGAGAGCGGTGATAGGAAAAGCCGCTCCCTGGGGGACTGACATTGCGAGGCCCTTTCAGTCTAAAGTGCAGTATTTTAAAAGGCAGGTTTCTTCATGGGGGGCAGGGGGATGCTGATATTGCACAGGATCAGAGCACAGGAGGAGGGGCCTTTCCTCCCCTTCTGCATTTCTAAGGAAAATCTCTCCTGAATCTAGCATTTGCTTTTTCGAACAGAGTGGGATGATCTGTATTGGTGGCAAGTTTCCCTCAAGCAAATGCTAGTTTCAGAAGAAGCATTTTTCCCCAGAGGACTGCAGCTGGAAGAAAGTGCAGAATTCCCCTCCCCTTCACCCCCTCAGCTCCCCTTCATTATCAGTACCCCTACTGATGCATTTTCTATAAAGAACAAATCAATGCAAGTTTGATGCAGCAATGCATATACTATTTCTGGAACAGTCCAAATAAATCCTCAAATAAAAAGATGTGCTTTTGCATGTCCTTTCATATATAAAATCTGGCAGCAGTGGCCTAACTCCTCTCCACTCAAAGGGACTAGAACTTTTCGCTCAGCTGGGGTGTCCTGGTGTGTCCTGCCAATAAATTGCTGAAACTGAATGTAGCATCTTCTCTGTGAATCCAAATGTACATTCTCTCAGGCCTGCTATCTAGGCCAGTCTTCCATAACCTGAAGGGTCAGATGCTTTAGACTAAAACTCCCAGTATGCCTGACCACTGGTCCTGCTGGCTGCACCTGATAGCAGTTGAAGTCTAAAAGCTCTGCAGGGCACAAGGCTGGGGAAAGCTGCTCTAGGCAAGTCACACAGCCTGCCTGGAAGCACCCCCCCCATTCCCCAAGTACATCCACATAGACTTTTAACTCAGAATAACATTACTTCATCCGATGAAGTGCACTGTAATCCATAAAAGTGTGTTCCATGGTAAATCTGTAAGTCATTAAGGCACCACAAGATGGGCTCTTGTTTTTGCTGTGAATGTAGCTCTGTTCAGGAATACAAAAAGGATCAAAATCTCCCTTTCCTGTTAGGCTTGTTGCCTTCTAATCATCTAAGGCAATTGTCTGAAGAGGAAAATCTCTCTGAATGGCAGATTTCTACACAGTTGAGAGCCATGATGATGCAGCACTCTCAATCATGCCGAGAACCTCCATGGGCAGAGGACGCTCTCTTCTTCAGACAGGTCCCTCCCCAAGTGGAGGGTGGATTATGTGACCTGAAAGACCTCTTTGCGTGTTCTCTTAACTCCTTCCTGAGTAACTGGATAGGATCTGTATGAAACTGAACCTCCCTCCCATCCCTGGAGCATCATGCATTAAAACACTCCTAGGCATTAAGAGAGCCATTTCAACCTTTTAGGATTGGGGAAAACTGCACAAAAGCCAGAGAAACCATCATGCCATCAGTGGGTGACAGCAGGGGGCATGGGCATGTAGATTTGGCCCCCATGTTTGACGTTTCCCATCCTGAAGCAGTGGGTACTCAGACTGGAGGAAGCAAAGTAACTGAAAGGCAGGCGCTGTGCTTAGTGGATATGTCTGAAGGAAAGCCAAGGAAAGCTATGACTGTGAGATTAAATTGATGTTGTTCTGAATGCTAATATGTTCTGAAGAAGTAGATAGACTTCAGGTTTCTGGGATCTCTTTTGCTTTTATTAGGACGCTGGCATAAAACATTCAGGAATGTTTGTAGGCTCAAACATTCCTTGAGTCTAGGAATTTGTATGGAGTACCCAAAGTGAATAGTCCTTCCATAAGGAAGTCAGCTTCTGGCAATATTTCTTCATTTCAGCAGTATAATTTAGGAAGGGGTTGAGTCATTTTGGTTCTGCTGTTGTCAAACAAGTGGGAGTCAAAATCTTGACTCCCAGAGAACAACCAGTAGATCCATATCCAGCATCTGCTCAAACCTTTGATAAGCTCAAGATACAGAGAATGTTAAGGAATGGTTCTTAGGCTAGAAATATAGTAGGCTGCCTCACCGCAGCCTCTAGCTCACTTCTGTTTATGCTACACTGTTAGTGTCTTTCCAAGGTTCCAGACAGGAGGCCTCCTTGTAGATGCCAGGGACTGAAAGAACAACTTTCCATATGGCCTCCTTATAAGCCAGTGGTGAAGAACCTCATTCAGCTGAAGAGTTGATTCCATTTTTGGAGAAATGTTTGGGGCTGAATTCCTGTGACTGGGGATGCAGGCAAAAGGAGAACAAACTAGTGGCCAGTTTTAAGTTAAAACTCTTGTTCCCAGGAATGAAGCATTCGGAGAGGCATGTCAATGAGAGAAAAGGCAAAAGTATTAGCACTTGGTGCTGGGGAAGGCATGGGGCCATGGAAAGTGAGCATGGCTTTCTAAGGAATGCCAGGAGGCTGGATGGGAGCTCCATGTCTGAGGATCTGTAAGCCATGTTCACAATCTTACCCTGAGTCTGCACCTTGCAAAACTGATGGTTTCCAAGTGTTTTTGAGTCCTACTTCCATCATCCATAGCTTGCATGGCCATGCTGGTCAGCAGTGTTGGGAGCTGTAGATGAACACAGCTATAGGGTACCAGGTATGGGAAGCTTGCTGTAAGATTTGGCAAGATGCAATTTAAATTTCATCTGAAAGCACAGGGGAGAGTGCTCTTTCCCATGAAGCACAACCATTCACGCACCCTGTCCACTTCTCCACAACAAACTGTTTATTCTGGAATGCTGCAGCAGCAGCAACACCTGTGTGTCCAGACTGTGGGCCCAAACCCCATTTGTAAATTGCACTGTATTGCAGTTTGATTTTCTAGCTTAGAGACAAACACTTTTGCAAGCGAAGAAATCTCCTCATTGGTTCTCTCCTCACTTGCCTTGCCCAACACTGATTTGAGGCCAGTTTCAAAGAAATACTTGTTATTTGAAAGGAGTCCCACCCACTCCTTGAGCTTTGGTCGTTTCTCTGTGTTGGATACCAGATGAAGCTGGACGCAGTTTCCATAACAGCAGAAAGGGCCACGCCACCTTTGCCATGAAGACTTCATGTTCCCCCTTAACGGAACCCTTTATAATAAGATTTGAAATGACTTTTAGTGTGGCAGGCAGCTGGCCCTTGACAACACTGCAGAGCGAAAATCGATGATGCAGTGAGATGGGCTGGGTAGAAAGCAAAGGATAAGGGCAGGAAACAGTGACCTAGCCAGGATGGCTCCCTGCACCCCTGCTCCCCGCTCCAAAGGGAAGGGTCCCATGATGCTTCTGAGTCTCACGTGAGCCTGACTGGCCCTAGTGTTGTCCTTGCTAGCTTGATATTGTCTTTTTGCCCTCCTATGCTTGCCTTCCCCTGCTTCTCCGCTTCCCTGCCTACGTCCCCTGCTTCCTTGCATCTCAGTTCTATCTAATACCAAAGTTCAGAACACAGGTAGCAAACCACTGCCTGATGCCTCTTTCTCAAAACGACGCTGCTCCTTGGCCATGCAGACATTTATTTATTTATTTATTTATTTATTTATTTATTTATTTGTTTGTTTGTTTGTTTGTTTATTTGGGATATTTCTAGGCCATCCAATCTCTGCGTCTCTGGATGGCTCACAACAAAATCAACAAATGCAACAGTATAAATATAAATACCATAAATTCTCCAAACAATAATAAGCTAAATAACCCACGACAGAAATAAAAATAATTAAAATCTATTAAACATTCAAATGGGCATTCAGGCTTTGTTCCTCTTGATCTGCCTACTGCCCAGAGTTGAAAGCCAAGTATTTGCTGTCAGTACTTACAACAAAGGCAAATCAAAGGGTGCATAATTGTGGAATTAAATGATCCTATATGCCATACCAGCTGGTTGTTGGAAGGTGGGGAGGAATGGAAAATGAGGTTTGATGGAATATGTAATGGAATAACCTAGAAGAGGGTAGGATTGTTTGGCTGGCTGGAACAGGAGCCCTCTACACTACAACATTTTATTGCAGAACCCATGCAATATCTTACGACAGATGAGTTTACAGACAACAGTAGAGTTGAGCTACCCCCTTCCTCACACTCTCTTTTATTTTATTTTTATTTTATTAAAACATTTCTATGCCTCCCCTTGCCGAAGCCTCTTGTTGTTCTATGCTAACAAAAGGCAGGTCAATGAAATGTGATGTAGACCTACATTGCAAGTTAATATATACATAGTTAATACGGTGTGTAAGATATACATATTAAGAAATCCCAGACTAAAATTATCTCATGGTTTGTGAGAAAACCAGGAAGGTTTTCTGGTGATTAACTTTTACTGCCATCTGCTGGGATTCAAGTTCCCTGCATTTGTCAATCTTGCACCAGTTTTACAGTTAAGATTTCCCTCTTTCGAACACAAAAGGCTGGTCCAGGGTTAATTCCTTGGTAAGTGATAGTAACCTCTGGATTTTTGCCTGTATGGTTTCTGACTGAATGTAACACAAAATCAGATCATGACAGAATGGAAGGAGCAAACTGAAAATGATCTCTTTTACTGATTACTTCTATGTAAAATTCAGGTATCCATGAAGCAACATGCAGAAATTTGGAGAAGAAATAATCAGACCAAACACAGATCTTCCTTTCCTCAGTAGCAGAAGAGAGCTACTCTCTTCACATCCTGCTCCTGGACTTCCCAGAAGCATGAGGCAGGCTGTTGTTTGGTTGACAGAACACATGTGTGCATATAAAAGGTCCCAGGTTTGATCCCAGGTAGGGCAGGGGGAGCCTCTGCTTCAAATCCAGGGGAGGAACTGCCAGTCAGTGTTGACAGTACTAATATAAGGCAACCTCCAAGCTTCCTTTCTGGCCAGCCAGCATGGGAAACAGGAAGCTAGACTAGTGGGTCTTTAGTCTAGCCTACTTGATCCTTCTTATACTCCTGCGCCAATATCAGTGGAAACACTTTTTTCAAGGAGTAATTTCTTTTATTGGAGAATGAGTTCCACTGGAGTCTGATTCTCTTATGGTCAATGCCTACAAGCAGAGCTTGCATGACACATGATATCATCTCAGGCCCAATATGTTTCAGTGGGAAGAGTTCACATGTCCTGCAGTGAGGTGTGTAGACAGTGAAGGGGACATCAAACAATATACTTCTATCCCTGTGTGACTCAGCCTTGGCTCTCTGAAAGACCAGCTCATTAAATGCCATAATAGTGTAGCCTGCTCTGATAATCCCTCCGTGGGCTGATGTGAAGCAGCAAACACAGCTGGTTTCTCTCTAGTTTCAATTCAATTCTTACCATACAGATTTCCTTTGTGGTTGATCCGCCCATTGCTTCAGAGGAAAATGAAGCATGGTTGCTTGAAGTCGTCGTTCCTGATGGTGTCATGGCATGACTAGCTGCACCTCAGAGTCTCCAAGAAATCACGATACTCCAGTGCAATGATGTGCATATTTAGACAGGAAAATCTCTGCAGCTCCCAGCATGGGTGGTTGGGAAATGCTGAGAACTGTAGGACTTTTTTTCTGGCTGGACTTACATAGGAATGCTGTGTCAAGGCCAGTTCACACTTATCACTTGATAAGGTTGCCTTAACTCAATGTCTGAGTCCAGGACATGGCTGGTGGAACTACAGACACAGGCACTAGAATCCAGTCAACTAAACCAATCTCCAAACATTAAGCCTAGTCTAGTTCACAGCCAGGAAGAGTCACAGCCAGGAAGAGTAGAAACACAAGGCAAGCACGGTCCAGTAAACAATAACATAGTCAGGGTGGGCCAGAAGTCAGAAACAGTTGAAGCAGGACAACAGGAGGAAATGCCAGGAGCCAGGAGCCAGTCAGAGGACCTTTGTTGCTGAGGGCGCTTCTGGAGGGAAGAGCTATGTCTTCAGCAGTGCTTCCCCCAGGGCTCCCAGGTGGTGCCCATAAGGGCCCTCACAGTTGTAGCACAGTCTGGAACCAATCCTGCAACTACCAGGGTGGCTATTCTTACTTTTGGTCAGCAGGAGGAGCCCTGAAGCTGCCCATTTTTTTTAATTTATTTTATTTATTAAAACATTTTTATGCCGCCCCATTCGCCGAATCCTCGGGGCGGCTTACAACACTAAGCTAAAATAATTATAATATAAATCAAAAATATAACCCGACACTTGGAACTACAGCACTGAAATAATGAGGGTATGTTGGTATAACTGTCTCAGACCTGGCTGACCTGTGGTAGCTTTTCCACAGACTGAGCTATCCTGTGAAAGTTGCTTTGATTACATGTCAGCAAAGCTTGATCCACCCACAAGCCTTTTTTCAGTTTTGTCCCATTATCAAAGACCTGGTCGATGCAATTTATAATCCCCACATAGGAAGAACCATTGGCCGGTGTGATTTGTAGTGCATAGTAAGCAGACAGGGCTTCTTGGGGAAATGAGGTTAAAATTGCATTATGGCCCAGATAGGTTGCCATTTGGCTTCATATCTGAAATTAAGAACTGGTGCCTCAGTTTTGCTCTCTCCCCACCCCACCATCCCTCCCAATCCCCTTTCCTTTTGTGGTGTCTTTTAGATTGTGAGCCTGAAGGCAGGGACTGCCTCATTATTAAGTTTCACAAGCCAGCCTGAGAGCCCTTTTGGCTGAAGAGTTGGGTAAAAAAACTGTAAATAAATGTTTACAGTCTGTCATTGCTTCATTGTTAAGCTGTGGCCATGCTATTGTCCAATCCCTCAAGGGCCATCAATCATTTCCATATAAATCACTAAATTTGATCAGAGCATGCTGTCTTGGAGCATTTATTGCCCAGAAAGACAAGACACAAGCTAAGACTTTGTGGAAGCCACCAGTGACAAGAGCTGTAGCTTCCTCTGAGTCAGCTGTGCCTGTCTTAAGTCTTTTCTTCCAAAGCAAGATGTAAAGTCAAAGACAGTGCCTTTGGGGAGTGTTTTAATTTGGCATGCAAGTTGGTCTTTGGGATGAGGGATGCCACTTTCTGTTTGTCAGGATCTCATCTGGGGACACAGAGGGAGAATAAGCACCCAGAAAGGCCTCTTAGAACATTTTTGTCCATCCTTATTCTGTTTGAAGAGACCAAGAAAAACAAGGTGAAGGATGCAAACAGCTCTCCAGAGAACTGAGTTAAAATAATGCTCAAACATTTTGGGTTGTTTCAGTGGTCTCCTGAATCATTTGGCTGCCTAAAGCAGAGAAGTAAATGATAACCCCACCCCAGTTAGGGTGGCCCCTTTGTGAAAAAAGAAGAAATGTTTCACCCCTAAAGAGAACAGCAAATCGCACAAAATGTACATAGGATGATGTCTAGGTGCAAAAGCATGTTTAGAAATTATAATTAGAATTGAGGTGGAAATACAGTGCATCTCACCATAATGAGGAAGACAGACACTGGGGATCTGAGTACAGTGTAAATCAGCCTTCTCCTATTTACTGCACTTGTGAGCTTCTGTGTCTTCATCAATCCTCCAGTCACACAATTCTTTGCCTATAAGGTAAAGGGAAAGTTCAGTCCTAGGTTTCATGCAATGATTCCTCTGAACTAAAGCTCTCACTATTTTGTCCCCAACACTAGTGCAATAATGGTGGAGTTCCAATTTCAAATCCTTTGATATGTTAATACTCAGGGAAGAGTGGGGGATGAAAGACAATTTCCTTAAGGGCATACAGGAAGCTCTTGCCTACCAGAAATTCAGGCCAGAGGGACCACATTTGCAATCTGTTCAGATGCGTGGGTTGGTCGCAATAAGGTGCCTGTGTGCTAATTGGTGGGTTTCTTGGGTTTCCAAGAAAAGAAGAACATTTAAAAGACCATAAACAATAAGTACTGCCAAGAGCAGCAGTGGCAGTGCCAGCTAATTTTTAAAATTAGATTTATATCCCTTCCCATTAGCCAAAATGGCTTCCTGGACAGGTTGCAGGATATAATAATATACCTATTAAAATAAATAATATTACATTGACAAATATTACAACTTTAAAATCACCACAGTCCTGCAATGGAATGACCATTGGGACTGGGGAGCAACAGTGGGGATAAGAACCTGTTGTGGTCTTTCTGGGGGCTGGGGGCTGAACGAAACAAGATGGATTCCATTCTGATCTTATCTGTGGCACCAAGCTTCTTTCAGCCCAAGGTCAAATCACTTTCAGAGGCTTAGTAAGCCACAGTGAGTTGAAGCCCCTGCCAGTGGCCACCATGAATATCCAAGATGCTGGGTACTTGTGTGAGGTGTTAGTAAACTATCCAGATCTCAGACCAACCACCCTTCACTGGGTTCAGATGTCAGGATACATGTGCTCACTCTTGTGAATATTCACAATGGCTACCAACATGCACTGCAACCCACTGTGACGTGAATAAGCCATAGTGGGTTACAATGTGCATGTGAACCAGTCCCAAAGAAGCTCTCAGAAAATCAGATACTCTTCAAGCTGAGCTTGTTTGCCTTTGATTCCCATACACATGGGGAACATCTTTCTTCTTCCCATTTTTTGGCAATACAGTATGAAAAAATTGCTCTGAATCTTCAATTTCTGTAGGGGCTTAAATGATGTTGAACCTGGACCTTGTGTTAGCAGTGTGCATGAGAAAAGCAGGTTGCAGACAGAGGCCAGTGGAGAGAAGAGAGAAGCAACAGACAGTCAATCCATGTATTCAGCTTTTTATTGTTTGCCAGCAGCTTTAACTGTGGCATTTGATGGCCTTAATTTGCCAGAGGCAAAACTGTGCTGACATTTCTGCTGGTGCAGTAGGGACCTGTCTCTTCAAAGACCATGCCCTCAATTACATGCCAACCTTGCCAGCAGCATTAATTTGAGTCCAAACAGGGATCTCCATAAGACATCATCTCCCTAAAGATGCAGAGGTCGATGAAAGCTGCAGACCACAACCTTGGCCTCTCTGGCACTTTTTCCACTCTGAAACCAGAGAGCTGTTTGAAAAGCAAACATGCCCAAGCTTTAATAGCCATATCTGGTTATCTGACCTTATCTTGTACTTCTGGAGATTAGAAGAGAAGAACACTAAAATACTTTACTCACCATCCCATAGATTGCAAGGCTGATCCAATATCAATGAAACATTATTGCATCAAGCAAATTTTTGCTTAATACAACCATGTTCAGGTATATATGTAACCATATTTACTTATGTTCACCCCTGAGGGTACTTGACTCTCCCTTCCCACATCCTCTTCCTCCTTCCACACTGTCATGGTAAAATATTGGTCAATAGGGCAGGTTCATGTCTTTTTGCCAATGCTGTAAATTCTCCTGTAATGTAACAGTGTGCCTGTCAACCCAATGTCAGAGGGGTGCCCATCCATCCAAAGACCTGTCAGGTTCTGGTCAGCAGGGCAGGTGCAGCATGGGACCGTTTTTCCTCCGTCCTCTCTTTGAGCACTTTTTGGTAGATGGCATGCAAGCCCATCTAGCTGGGGCCAGATACAGGGCTGGGAGGCTGTTGGATCCAGACGTCCCACAGATTCTCTCCATCCAGTGGTCCATTCCCAACATACCCATTTTGGCTCTCAAGAGAAGGAGCTGCCATTGAACTTTCCACATCTTGGGAGACTTGTGGGGCAGGATTTCCTCCTCTGAATTTCAGAATTGTTCTTAACCATGGAAGCAGAGATCTACTGTATCTTCGGTGCTCTTGGATGTTGTCCAGAGGCCATGGGATTGCTTTCTTAGTAATGTACCATCTTTGTTGGGTCATCAGTTGGGTCGACCTTGAATTGCTTGGCCAATGGGCCATACTTTGTGGCTACATCCCTTCTTGTCTCCTTGCCCTCTATGCATAACTACTTTCAGAACAATAGGTGAACACTTCACGCATCTGACTGTGGGTTCTGACCCACACGCTGTGGCACGCCAGTTTTGGAATGAGTCTCCCAGAATGCTATTTTCATGCCAAGGGAAAACTCTTCTATTTTCCCAGGCATTTTCATTTTCATATTGTATTTTAAAACTTGGCACTGTGATTAGGTTCTATTTGATTACCATTTTAGTTTTTATATTATAGTTTTAAACCTGTAATTGTTTATATTGTTTCTTATCATGTTGTATTTTATGCCTTTAAATTTTCTGATCTGCCCATACAGCTTCAGCAATTGGTAGTACAGAAAGGCAGTAAATAAATACATACATAAAATGATTATTATAAGTTAACCTTTGATCTACAGGCAGCACAATCCAGTGAGGCAGCCTGTAACAGTTTGAACTCAGAGGATTCCAGGGAAGCCTATGTGATGCCTGAGAAACATGAAAGTAAAGGTCACGTTCCACCATGCCAAACCATTTAACAGTCAGCTTTGGCCATCTAAGTATCCAACCTTGGACTGAGGCACTACCAGATCCTGCATATGCTGGCAGAGCTTGCCCCATACCCCAAAAGTCCATCTCCTCTTGCTCAAAGCTGCAGCCAGTGTGGTTCTTTTGCGGACAGGTGTATCCAAGCTCCAACTTTGGAGCAAGTTTCTGAGATCAGAGCTGGAACTGCAGATTATCCCATGGCTGTCTAGACTCCGCCTAGCAGCCACAGAGTCGCTTCCTAAAGCATGATTTCTTATCAGTGTCACAGATCTGCTTGAAAGAATGAAGCATACTTCAAGTGTTGTTAATGATAATTTCTTGTGTGATTTTTTTCAAATCCCTGATGAAAAAGGACCTATTTGCACAAAATGTATTAGGATTTGAAGTAATTTAATGGGAGTAATTACAGGGAGTAATTTTGTGTTGCTGGGAAATATACTTCTTTATACTAACTATTTTGTGGATTGCAATCAAGCTCAGAAGGAAAAGAAACTTATGATAGCAGGGGCAGGTGAGGTCAGTATAATAAAAAAGCCATGAGCCCTGGCTCCATTACATCACTGAGTATGACATACAGGTTCTGGAAGATCTTCCATTCAGATTGTGTCCATCCCTACTCATGCTTAGCTTCAGCAAGTGTGCTGCATTCTGTGCCTTTTTGGAATCCCATCATTCTGCATATGCTGCTGGAGACCACCTTATTAAATGCCACATTCCTTTGTCTATGCTGCTTCTGTTCAGCTTTCCAGATCACAGGTGACTTTGAAAGCCAGACTCGTTCTGTATTCAGAGTAGCCCATGTCTCCTGAATGTAGAGGAAGAAGAAAATAAGCAAAAACAAAACTTTGGTTCAACATGGTCAGAGCAGCTTTCTGATCTGAGATTTCAGATATGCCTCCGGTTTGGATTAGCTCATAAATTTTCCAGGGATAGACCCATACAGAATGTTCCTTTCTGCTTTTGGAACAAATAGACAGTGCATGAAAGGCATGAGATCACAAAAGAGCACAGAAAAATTCTAGAAAGAGAGAGATGTTTTGAAAACCGAGCGACAATATGAAGAGTCCCATTATCCTTGAAGCCTGCTCTGTTGTTCTGTGATAATGAATCACATTTATAAGGATATGAAGAAAAAAGGATTCTGCTTGAAACTCCCAAACCAGATGATCGTGGTTGTGGTGGTGGTGGTGATTCATTATTATTCCTTAAAGGCTCCAACACTGGGAGATGGATCTTGACAGTTTTAGTTAAACTCACATTGCTGCATTTTTACTGCCTCTATGTCTTGGCTGTGATCCAGGCATGCTTCTTCAGCGCCAGCATGCCAGCTTTCTCATCCCTTGGCACATCTGTACATCTTGTTCTTGGCAGTTTCAGATATACAGCACTATAATTGAACTTGATGTTTTCAGCTGAGGAAGGATTTGTATCCCACTGTATGCAAACAGGAATATGCATATGCAATGGCTGTGCATATAGCTCATACATACGGATTGACTTTGATCCGGGCTCAGTGTGGCATACAGTAAAGAGTGTAAGAATAATCAGATCAGACAAAAGCACAGGGTTCTCACTGAGAAACTGTCTTTGGGACGACAGGATATTTGTATCCTGTATTTGGCTACCAATTGAAATCCAGGCCCAATTTAAGGTACTGGTTGTGACCTATAAAGCCCTGAATGGCTTGGATCCGGGATGTCTTCTTCCCTATGTGTCCTCCCGCCCCTTGAGATCTGAGGCGGAGGTCTTCCTCCAGGACCTCTCCTTGAAGGAAATTAGGAGGGAGGGTACCTGAAGGAGGTCTTTCTCTGAGGTGGTGCCCTGACTATGGAATGTACTTCCCAGAGAGATTTGCCTGGTGCTGACGTTATATTCTTTTCGGCACCAGGCAAAGACCCTTTGTATTTTCCCGTTATTTAAATGTTTAATTGATTTTAACTGGAGTTTTAGTATATTAACAGTCGGATGCCTTGGGATTTGTTTTATTCTACTTATTTATTGTAAGCTGTCCCAAGACGTTCTGTAGGGGACTGGATAGATAAGCTTTTAATAAACAAACAAACAAATATTTCAGTGTGCCCCTCCTGAGATATAGTCTTTGCTATGACCTTGGGAAGGGAACTCTGGGTTCCAATCACCCTGCCCAACTGCCAACCTGCAGAGGCCAAGGAGAAAAGTGTGCCAAAAGCTGCGGAGGAGGCCGAGGGGTGAAGGGAAAGAGGGCATTCCAGGGGGCAGGCTGGGTGGGGGGGAAGAGGTCAGAATATAAGAAATCCTGTACCCTTTCCAGCCCAGCCTGGCACTAAAAGAAACATTTAAAATGAAGCCAAAGAGGTGTGACTCACCTGGGCTGCCCCTCTGGCCTCATCAGCAGCAGCCTGCAGGGCACTGGGCACCTGACAGCATCCACGGTTGGAAGTTGCTTTTCAGGGAGCATGGTCCATAGAGTTGCCTTTTTTGTTCTAGCATTCTGCTTCTCTCAGTTTCCTCTAGGAAACACAAAAGCAGTATTTGAAGGTAAAAGCAGGCGTAAAGGAATGGACTTCCAAATGCTTCCTGTCTGTGTCAGTTTGTGGCTTCAGAGTTTCTCAAGAGAGTTTGCAGTAAGCGTTTTTCATGCTGCTGGCACAAGAGAGCAGGTGGAACTGGGAAGCTATGGCACAGTCTTGGTGCAAATCCTTTGAATTCTGAAGTAGCTCAACAGCTCCCCTTAGGGTGTCTGGTAAGCTGGCACCATGTCTGGACACCTGAACAGGCTTATCCAGTCTTTTTTCCCCCCAATATACATCAGGAACTGACGGTCCTTTGCATAATGATCTATCCAGACAAAACTGGCCAGCTCTTTTATCATTCAAGGGAGGAGTTCTTAAGGGGGTGTGTCCCACCTTGAGG
This sequence comes from Varanus komodoensis, assembly GCF_004798865.1. NCBI lineage: Eukaryota > Metazoa > Chordata > Lepidosauria > Squamata > Varanidae > Varanus > Varanus komodoensis. The sequence goes on from NW_025335856.1 coordinate 9,761,831, forward strand.
TAATTTTCTTACTTACTGGCTAGAACTGGTATCAGAAATAAAGGCCATTGAACTAAAGAACAGTCCGTCTCTGCTAAAAGGCTGTTTCACCGAACTCAAATTACCTTAAAGTCTTGCTTGTTCTCAGATGCATTTCTCATAACACCCAGTCATAGTCCAAGAACTCCTCTTGTCATCCTCTCTGCAATAAACTCAACATTCATCCTCTGAAACCCAAGACTCCACTCAAGCAGGTAACAATATTCAGCTAATTTATTTGCAATTCTGGGCATGCGATTGTTGCCTTCCCTTCTTTTTCCTTCCCTGGTTTCTCAGATGAACTGCTTCATTAAATATTTGGTCACTGGGCCATGTTGTTTTGAAAGGAAATTTCTTTCGAAACCTTTATGCATATGAAGGACTACATTGTCACAAGTTTTTGTTTGTCTGGGCTTTGGGCAAGAAAATCAGAAGCTATTTTTTTTCTTTTTCTTTTTAGGGCTGGGCTGAAGGGAAAGGACCATGACAATAAGGCTCAGGAACTCCTGAAACATCTGGACAGACAAGGGTATGTCAGGAGGTTCATCTTGACTGCAACAGTCTATCAATCAGCCTATCGAGGAAAACCTTTGTAAACAAGGTGGTCCACTCATGGATATAGATATGACCCTGCCCAGATCTCCAATAGTCACCCCCTGAAATCACTAGGACTTAATCTGGTCATGATTTTAGTTTATTTCAATTTGTCTACCCTAAGTATAACCAGAACTTGTACCCATAACTGTCTTTCTTGGAACTTGCCATGGTCTGTTTTAATGATAAAGAATTGGCTGTATGAAATGCCATTTGAAATTTCATTTGAACATGCATGATTCTGTTAGGATCTAGGGCTTAAACTGGTCTTTCCCAAATTCTGGTACCCACCAGAAGTTTTGGACAGAAACTCTCAGCACTCCTGCCCATGTTGTCTGGGGCTGATGAGGACTGAAGACCAAAGTCTCTAGAAGGTAACAAGTTGGGGAAGGTTGATCTGGGCAAATCAATAAGGTGTAATCCTGTACATGTATAGACAGAAAAAGTCTGTCAACTCTTACCATTCCTCAATCAGAACAGCTGTTTACTTACTTACACATAGCCAAGACAGTGCATTTTATACCTGCACACACAATACACCAAGAAAAGTGAGATCCTGGATATATTCTGCAAATTAACCCACTCTGTGTTGTCTTAATTTCTGTATAACTTATTATATTCTGGAAAAGGAGGATGGTGGCATGGGTAGAACAAGGATTAGGGAAGCCAGGTTTCAAATTCATAACTAACCATGAACTGGATATCTCCTAGCCTGGCCTCCATCAGGACTGAAAATAAAATGCAGGGGATCTTAGATTTTTCTCCACAGCAGCTGGGAATATTGTTCAGTGCCAGCTCTGGTCTTCTAAAATCTCAGAAAGCACAACCACAAGGTAATGTTATAGAATAGAGTGGAATTGCTTCTCATTCCGATTCATTTCAACTTTCCAGATAATAGCTGACTTTACTCACTTTAAAAGAAAAAAAAAGCTGTGGAAGTGTCTTCAAAACACAGGAGAGGCCCATGAGAATGCCATCAATGTGGAAAGCACCTGCAAACTTCTGTGAGTGAAGAATCACAAGCACACAATAAATGCCTCATGCGGAGAAGCTCTTGGGCTGGCCATTGGCTCTGTTAAAGTGGAAGGATAAAAAAATCCCCTTCTACATAATGATGGACTGGGTAATAATAGTGTCTCCCAGCTTCCCACTTGTTCCCCTGTCATCTCCCTGGCTAGTCTCTTGAGTGCTGCCTACAGCTGAGTCCTGGCACAGAGTCAAGTCTTGCAAAGGCACCCAAGTGATTAACAAGTTCCATGCAATCCATTTGAGAAATGGGAAAGCTAGTCTTGCACTATGTAGGATGGATGCTCAGGGAGTTGGGGACTATTTGATTCATTTTCTGTGCATTGGCAGTGAAGTGTCAAAATAATAGGCAAACAGGGTGTAATGTTTATAACATCAAAAGGAGGTTCCTCATTATGAGGAGCCTTGACTATCAGAAGCTTTTTGTTGTATTGAAATCATAAGCAAAATGCCCACTGGCTCCTCCC
>NW_025335856.1:9764035-9823561 GCF_004798865.1 Varanus komodoensis
CCCCACCTCTCTCTCTCTCTCTCTCTCACACACACACACACACACACACACACACACACACGTAAACACTGTCTATGTGCGTTAGCTTTTAAACTTCAGTTATAATCAGCTAATTGCTAATGCAGTGAGAGGGCAGAAGCAAAAGAGAAGTTATGGCAGGGTGCAGGGAAGAGGGGTAGAAGGAGATGGTGAAATGAAGTTGTGGGTGATACTTCACATTTCTAATTTTCCAGGAAAACACGACAATTCTGGTGACAACGTAATATTTTCCATAGTGGAACCTGCTCCCTGCCCACTGAAACCATTGTGCTTCCTTTCCCACAGCTCCATTTGTTTTGCTTTCCATTCCTTATTATTAATTCCTATTTTAATAAGTCATTGAAAAGAAAGCATAACCTCTTAATAACAATGTATGACATTATAACTGTACAAAATCGCACGTCATTTTAATATCTGAGCCAAACACCATTCATCAATAGATTGAGGGTGAATCCTTTTCAGTCTATAACTAAATGGCTCTGGCTAACAGGTGTATTAAGCATCGCAATACCACCTGGTGCCACTGTTGACTTAAAATATGAACAAAAAAAGGGCAGTCTTCTCCAGCCAGGTGCTCTCTAGAAGAATCAGACTACAGTTCCTATCATCCATATGAAGAATGTGATTGGAGTTGTAGTCCAACACATCTGGAAGGCATCCAGCTGGGTTGATGAAAGCTGAATCAGTGAGTCATTCACACTCCAGGATATTTCTAATTTTAGAACTCTAATAATTTTTAATCCTGGAAAAGAGACATAAAAGCATTTGCTCCACTGGTTTTTTCATTACTATTTCCTCCCCACTTTCCCCCCTTTCTTTTTTGCATTTCCCCTTGGTGTAAGCGCCTACATTATTTACATACAGACATGGCCTCTTTTCTGATGCACACAGCCCTGGAGTTGTCCATCAAGAAGCACAACATTTTCCAGTGTTATACTTTTCCATTATCATGCCTTTTCTCGTCCAAAGCACTCCAAGGTCTCCCGGCCCTTCCTTCAGAATCTTCCCTGAATATCACAAGTCATTAAGCAATGCCATGAAAGCCTTCTTGTCAGATGCAGGAATCATTCTTATTTGAAACCATCTGGGGAAATAAAATAAACTTATTTTCATTTGTTTCTATATTTTAACTGATTTCTGAAAGAAACTGATTAGATTTTGAGATTCAAGCACCTATACAGGGAGCATTTCCATTTCTGCTTTTCTGCAAGATAACTTCTAGGTGGCATTGTGGGATTCAGCAGGAACACACAAGAGGAATGTATACTTTCTTTCATGATACTTTTCCCTACTCTAAAAACTTTGCAGAAATTGCTGTTTATAAAAGCTGGAAGACCATGACATTGTCTAAAGAACCTACAGACAACTGTGAATAAATGTTGAGCTCACAAAGAATGTTTTATGAAGAAAAACCCCTGGTTTCTTCTAACGGTTGTCACTTCAATGCTCTGCCTTTCCTATGTACCCCAACATCTGCTGCTTTGCTCTTCTTCCTGGGTTAGTAATGGGGTGATCCTGGACAATCAAGGAAATACACAATTAATGGGATGATGTCATGAGTTAATTGTGGCTACATGGATAAAGTTAACAAAGGACAAATGAAGTTCATTGGAAATGAGAGCAAGGAAGTGATGTACACAAATGAAGATGTAAACAAGTGATATGACAGCTGCTCCTGGGTGCTGATTTTGTAAGCTGCACCATGCCCCTGCTTGACACATGCCACGATTTAAGTACGCCACAGCGCCTCGTTTTGATAGCATTTAGGTCAATATGTGGCAGCTTCAACAGAGCAGGGCTGAAATATTAAGGTCTCCCAGGCAGCCTCACCTGGCTCCTCCATGCTGCTCTTTCCAGTGCCAGGCGAGGACTTATTTTTTCCAGGAATTTAAGTCTGACAGTTTCTGCTTCAAATCTTGCAGCTAGATTTTACTTAGGTTTCTACTTCTGGTTTCGACTATAGTTTTAAACTGTTATAGCACACTTTTTGTTTTTACTTGTTGTGAACCACCCAAACAGACCAAAATACAGGCTCAAAGACAGAAAACTAGCTGGAATAATAATACTTTAAAAGGTATTTACCAGTCATATGAAAATGAACAGAGAGGGAGGTTGGTCTGTGAATCATTGTCAATAGGAGTGGCACATTATCAGTGCCACTACGGAGAAGGCTCTGTCTCTTGAAGCCATCCAGATGATCTCACCTGTGGGTGGCACTGAGAGACAAGCATCTGAAGCTGATCTTAGTGGCCATACCAGTTTATACGGATATAAGCGGTTGAGGACTTCTATAGGAAGGCACTTCTTGCTCTTCTGAAAAGCCTTTTCCTTGGCAGATTAATTGAAGTTAAAATGCTAGCTTGAAGGTAGAACAACTGAAAACCACTGGTTTGGATATGTTGACGTGCAAACAGTTGTAGTATCTTCCAGACAATCATTCTGTACCCAGAAGGATTTGTTTTTATGTTGGATTGGAAGCTCACTCCTAAGTACCTAAGTTCTTTAAATCAGCCACTCCTCTCTCTTTCCAGGGAGGTTATAAAGTAAACCACACTGCTAATTGTGCCATTGCATATAGATGAGCTGGCAACCAGTTTGAGCTAACACTTCAATTCATACATTCCAAAGAAGGTCCTGAGCTGTTTGCCATTGGATACAGGAGCATGTGGACCAAAGCAGGAATTTAATTTAGAGCTTCACAGGGCTGAAGTTGAGTTCAACAGGCAAGAAGCGGGACAGTCTTTATTTGCCCATTCAGCATTCCTTATTTAGCAAAGGTAAGAGAAGCAATTATATGTTGTCTTCTTGTTAAAGATTACTCTTGGCAACACTTTGATCCAGGATAACTATTTCCAAAGATCTAGCTAACTGCTCAGTATGTTTCAGAATTTGACTAGATGCTAACTCACACTCCTTGAAGTCTTTTCTGATTAGGACCTATCAAGAGGACAAGATGGGTAGAAACACAGGAAGGAATAGTAGACTTAGGTCTAGGTTTGAATCTGTGCTCATCCATCAAGCTCATAGGGTGACCACAAGCTCCCCCCTCTCCCCCATGGCAGAACCTACAACCCTCCTCCCCTGATCTCCTTGGAGGACTGGCAGGAAATATGATGAATGCCATTTTAACAAATCTATTTAAGTCCCTTTTATACTATGGTATTTGCAACATCAGGGCTAGATTACTCCCACCTATTATCCTTCCACAATCTGGCACCCTCCAGATGTTTGGGCCAACAGTGCCCAGTGATGTTGATCATTTGCCCTGGTCACTGAGACTGCTGGGAGTTGGAGCCTGAAACATTTTGAAAGGTGGAAGCTTGGGGAAGGTAATTCTATGGGGCTGACTTAGAAATCTCTCCCCCTCTTTCAAGTAGTTCCAGACACTTCGGGGAATCATTATTGACTTTCCTTAGGGATGGCTTATGCAGAGTATAATGCCCAGTTATTTTGCATCTGCAATTTCTCTCTATGATGTTCCCTTGGGCAGAATTTCTTGGATCTTTCTCAGTTTATCTCTGCAGCACCTGCACTGTTACAGACAAAATCAGCTTGATATGATAGGTAGGTAGGTAGGTAGATACATAGATAGATACATAGATAGTGAGAGAGAGAAGCAAATGTCTGTATAGATTGAAGATCTGGTGCATGTGATATTTTGGGCAGGAAGAACACTGGAACTCAGTTCTGGAATACTGAAAGTTATTAAAAAGGATTCATATTAAATCATTTAAAAGTGTGCATTAATATTAAAACAGGGGAACTGTGCAATTCAGTCATCAGAAACACAACCATATCTTCTACTTCCACTTATACATAGTGGTTCAGGGAAATACTTTTGTTTCTTAAAGTTTTGTGTTTGAGTTGTAGAGCTCTTCTAGTTTTAAAAGGGTGGAGTTAGTTGCTAAAGGCTTAAATGCATGAATTCATTTACAGTTTAAGCTGTTCCCTCCAACTTACTCACAGTTCCAGCAGCCAGATTACTGCAGTCCATTCCTTAGTTACTTTGTGGTGAAATGATTGTATTTGGTTAGCTATTGACTCTGACATTGCTAAAGAAGCTGGGATTCTTAAAAGACTGGGAGTATTACAAGCAGGATGGTTGCTTGTAATTCTCAAGAAAGGAGGACATGCACCAAAAGGAGGACATGCTTGTAATTGTCAAGAAAGGAGGACATGCACCAAAAGAAGAGGATGAAAGAGTGTACCTATTTGCATGCAGTTTGTGTATTCTACTTTGAACAACGAGCTGCACACCTAGAAATCACTCATTTATTCAGAGATGCCGTATTGGAGGCTGGGACAAGCTGGCTTGGCTAAGCCTAGATGTCTGCCATGCTTGCCCACTCTGCTGTCCAGGTGCTGTTGAAAGGCTGACTACTGAGACAGAGGATGCCGTCAAAATAGAGGATTGTCCTATATAATGGAAGTCATAAAGGCATCCTATTTACAAGTTGCACTAGGCCCTTTGGCATCATCTTCAGAGAGGTCTATATTTGGGGGTGCTAAAAACTGGATTTTATGGAGTGTTCTTAGATGGCTGATCTCCACTGGCTTTACATTACCTTTAAGCCAAAAAACACAGTAGTGGGTCTGGGATCATGAGAGCTAGGTCACCATTATGACCTGTGGTCATGCAGCCCTTCCTCTACATTTTAAATCTAAGTGCTAGAAAAGTCTAGTAACCCAGGACTGAATGGGTGGATTCTGTAGTCATTTTATAACAGCCTAGAGAAGTCTTTGTTGGCCTATTCAAACAACTTGAATCAAGCAAGTCTAGCAAATTCCCTTAACAAATATTGGTTTCCCACTTTGGATACACTGGATCATGCTTCCAGAATGTCTTTGGTCTGCTCTTTAGAAAGTGTAGATCCATTGGGTTAAAAGATTTCCATCCATTTGTTACGAGACAGGAACGGGTTGGATAAGCATGCTCATTTTATGATTTTTACTTGAAGAAACATACAGTTGTATCCTTTTCTATAACAAAATGGGGCACATTCATGGCAAATTTGTTCAGCACCAGCTGGTAGCAGAGTTAAAAATTTGTTGTAGTATGTCATAACTGAAGTATGGCATCACATGATCCCCATCAGACCATTACGTTCAGGTTCTAAAAGTCCCTAGCCACATCGCTGTTCCCTTCCTTTCTTGGAAGGACATGTCATCATCCAACCTGTTTGATTTTCTAATGCAACATTAAAATAAGTGGTAAATAAATGAGACCATTACCCTCACCAAGGTCTTACCTTGCAGAATTTAGCATAGGTAATCTCAATGTGGGAGGGTATCCTGGACAAACAGGAAGGCCCATGGCAAATCTGGGAAAGTCCATGGAGTTCCACTGAAGTTGTGTCAAGGGTGAATTTGGCCAGAAGAATTTAAATGAAAACAGGCAGAGCTCTTAGTGCATCATGTGGCAAAGTTATTAATGGCTGGTTTGCAATCACAAATGCAAAGTAGCTTTTTGTATCCTGTTTGCTTACATGCTTCTGTGCCTCAGCAACCCATGTGATGGGTCAACAACTTGCTCAATGTAGCTTGAAAACTGGCAAAGTTTAGCAAATCAATTATACTTACAGAAGAAATTAGAAATAAAACGTAGGCCGTATGTTTTTTAAAAAATGTTCATGAAGATAAAGAATGGGAATTTATGCAGCACAGAGCAAGTGTTAAAGTATAAGATATGCCCTCTTCAGAACACCTCTCACAGATTCCACCATTTTTCTCAAAGAGAACTTGGTTAAAGTCTTTGAAAAGACCTTCAGAAATTGTCTAACTTAATCTTAATTGGGGTGGACTGAGCCTCATTGAGAGTGAAATCTTATGCATGTTTAGACAGAAAAAGTTTTTCTATGATAGTTCCACAACTTAGCTCTTGCCACATATTTGCACTTCATCTCCCAGAGTTCCGGATGTCTCTGTTGTCTAGAGCTGATGGGAATTAAAGGCTGAAGCATCTGGAAATCTAACTACTGTCTACTCTTACAATGGGGCATAGGAACTGGCAAGTTGTGCCGAAGTTATCATGGAAAGGGGTGTTCAAGAAAGGATTTGAAGGAAGGAAAACATGTGGCAGTACACAGATGTTCTGGAAGGGAGAAAGGGTGGATACTTTTAAGGGAGGAGGAGACCTTCAGTCAGTGGTGAGCCCTTAACAGCACATTTGGATGTTTATTATTTTATCTATGGATTGCATTTCTTCCACTGGTTATGTCCATGGGGAGAAGGCTATCCAGAGAAAAAACAATGGTGTGTATTCATATCCTCTTCCTTCTCCTCAAATTGTATTGGTTTTGACCAATAGCCTTGGCATACAAACCCTGTAAAAATACCAAAAATAGGCATATTACTTGTATCAAATATATAAACTTTAAAAACGTAAAACCCCTTCATTAATCCATATATAATATATCAAAACAAGTTATGATCATTTGCTGTGCAAATAGCCACTTCTGCTATATGTTTCTTACAAATCTCCTTGGCAGCAATTGCAAAGAGCGCTACAGCCTCGGTCGCATATTTACCCATGTCTATGAGGAGACAAAAAGTTGTATCCAATATACTCTGAATAGAGAAGTTTAAATTAAAGGTGTCACAAATCATTAGCATTCCCTTGGGTCCATATATAAGGGATAGCACAAAATTCAATGAACAAGATCTTTCAGCTCAAAGCAGCCACCAATGCATTTACTGGGAAACCTCTATGCCTTGAATCTCCATAAGCAGTATCCATTGTATTTAATTGTAACTCTGTAAAAGCTTTCCAGAGATGTACAAGCATTAACTTTCTAAAATAGTTCAGATGTTCACAAGCTTCTTTAAGCTTACAATAAAATTCAAGCTTTTAGGGCAATAACAAAAGTTTACTGGGTGATACAAAATACATCGAAAGCATAAAATATAAACAATTATAGAATCGTAGAATAGCAGAATAGGAAGGGACTGAGGAGGCCATTGGGTCCAACCCCCTGCTCGTGTAGGACAGCAAGTTACACCATCCCACTCAGAGGGCTGTCCAGTTCCTTTTTGAATGTCTCTAGTGTGGGAGAGCCCACCACCTCACTAGGTAGCTGGTTCCACTTTTGTATTAGAAGCTCTTCGTGATGTCCAGTCTGAATCTGGGTTGCCACAACTTGAGCTGATTATTCCATGACCTACATTCTGGCATCAGCAAGAAGAGATCTTGACCTTCTTCTTTGCGGCAGCCTTTGAGGTACTTCAAGAGGGATATCTGGTCCTCCCTCAGTCTTCCCTTCTCAATGCTGAACATGCCCAGTTTTCTCAGTCTTTCCAAACCCTGGATAATTTTTGTTGCCCTCTTCTGGATTTTTTCTAATTTCTCTGCATCTTTCTTCATTTGTGCCCAGAACTGGACACAGTATTCCAGATGAGATCTGACTAGTGAGGAGTATAGGAGAACTACTACTTCACAAGATTTGGAAGTCATACTTCTGTTAATGCATCCCAAAATAACACTTGCCCTTTTTGTACATTGGGGGCTTATATTTAGCCAATATTTAGTCCTAGGTGGAGGACTTGGCATTTGTCCATACTGAATCTCATTCTTTTGTTGCTTTCAGCCCAGAATTCAGGTTTATCAAGCACACCCTGGATCTTCCTTCAGTTTTCTAGGGTGTTCAGTATTCTGCCCAGTTTTGTATTATCTGCAAATCTGAATCATAGAAACATAGTGAGTCAGAAGGGGTCACCCAGACCTTCTAGTCTGACCCCTGGCTTCAGCCGGCTTCACTCATGTAATACTCAACCTGTGGTTGATTATCATTCCTTGTACTTCAGGAAAGATGTGGAAGAGCCTAGGACTGAGCCCTGTGGCACCCCGCTAGTTTACCTTTCTCCAGTTTGAGAAGGTGCCATTGATGAACATTCTTTCTGTCCAATTTAGCAGACAATTTTGGATGCACCTAACCATTTTTCTCTCTAGTCCACGTTTTGCTAATTTGCTTATCAAAATGTCATGGGGCACTATGTTAAAAGTTCTGCTAAAGTCAAGATATATTATGTCCACAGTGTTCTGTCCATTCTGGACCTTCTGACCTTCTGTCCATTTGGGATGTTACCTAGTCAAGGAATGGGTAATGAAACAATGAATAAAAGCATGGCAAGATAAAAACCAATGAAAAACAACAACAATAAAGATGTAGCTATATAAAGCACTAAACCTGTTTTTTTAAAGCCAGAGACAATGAAAAGATCTTCACCTGGCACTGAATAGATGATAACATAAGCTCATCAGCTGAGTCACTCAGGATCCAGCATCCACAAACAAGACAGCAGCACTGAAAAGTTCTCTCTTTTATAGTCAGTAACATCCCATCGCTTGGAGAAGAGCCTCAGATAACGACCCTGTCATGTAATAAGTGCAATCACTATATCATATTGTGTTAATGTCTGCCGTAACTTCATTACCTATAAAAGCATCAACCAGGAAAGAGACTTTGGAGAAGCAAGGCTAATCTATTGTAACATGGCAAGGGTTTTGGGACTGACCACTGTGACAATGAAGCCCCTGGCCATGATTGGGTGAGCTGCTATGGTGTCTGAGAAGCGGGGAGAGAAAAGAAGTTGTTTTGGGTTCTCCACTAACTGAGCTGTTGGTTTTTCAGTGATTAAGAGTAGTCACAGAGGGGTCCAGGAAGGAGGTAGTTTGAGAAGGTGAAAGCAGGAGCCAGGAGTTGAGAAGGCATCAGACAAAGAGAGACAGATGGTTGAAACTTGGAAACAGTGGTCCGGAAGGGAAAGGGGAAAGACAGCCTGAGGGGAGACTCTAAAGGGAGTATGACAGTTCTGAGAGAGAGAGAGAGAGAATAGGAGCAGTTTGTGGCCAGGAACTGCCATGGACCAAAGTCCAGCACCCTGCCCCACCTTCCACAACCACCCAAAGAGCAGCAGGTACAAAAACAAATTACAGTTCCTCCCTCAGTCAGACTACTGTGATGACATAAATGAGTTTAAAATGCAAAATGTGGATACTTGACCTCTGAAGTTGGGAAAGTCATTGTCATTCTCATATATCAGGAATGTAAAAGCAGTTTTAAAGCATGGGGTGGCATTTGGAAGGTGGGGGAAGAGAATGTGAATTGTGTGCTCCACAACTGGTGCTATACAATTAAAGGTTGGCTTCCGTAAAACCATTAAGTCCTGCATCTAAATTACCTCGTTGTGCTGCTGCAAAGGAGGAACGAATCACAAATGTATCTAATATAGACATCTATGACTTGGACTGCAGGCTTTGGTAGTAATGCACAGTGTTAACACAGATGTTACTCATCTGAAGCAGCAATGACAAGAACTAGAAATTCTAGATCTTCAGTTAGACAAAATATTTCCGTTCCACTAAGCTGATCTCTATTTCCCTGGTGATCTGGCCCATTGGTGGAAACTTATCTCCTATCATTCTGGATACAGTCAGGTGAAGGCATCTGATGTTCAGCTAATAGGGCTGAAGCATCTCTTTCCCTTGTATATATCCAACCAACCCTTAAGTTCAAAAGAAGAGGCTTTGATAGTCATTCCAAAATTACCAGAACTCTACTATATAACACACCAACAACAGGCCTTCTTGGTAGTGGCACCCAGTACCCTCTTGGAAGGGGGGTCCTCCTTGTTTAATTCTGGAAGCAGAACATGTAGCATCTTTCAAGCACTCCCTGAAAATCTGCTTGTTCACCCAAACTTCCCCTGGCTTAGGCATAAATTAAGCATGCTACACCTCTCTACTGCTCTGTACTATTATTGTAATTGGTTTTGTTTTGAAAATCACATTTCAAGGTGAGTTTAATATTTTAAATGTAAACTAGGTACAATTTTTTAAATTCTTAGCAGCACTGAAATATTAAATGTAAAGAAATGTAGGCTCATGATAGGGGTGCCAAGGAATAATGGGAAAACTTCAGGCTGCCAGCACACACCGTTCTCTTGTCGCTGGGTCTCATCTGTTTTCCGTCAAGCAGGGCTGCATTTCCCACACAAGCAAGCAGCAGGTCTACTCTGCTGGAGAGAAGACATGCTGAACGGTTTGGTGATGAACACCTGACAGCTGTGGCTTCCCATTTACATAGCCTAATATAGGTTCATGAACTGACATGGCTGAGGGATGGAAAATTACAGGCAGATAATGATGAAAACAAGTTTTTTTTTTTTTAATATATTATTTCCCTACTCCAGTGAACTATGCTTCTCTTTCTGCTCCTTGCTGCTGTGAGGAAGGCATCAGTCATAGAATCTAACATCTCTTCCTTATACAATTGTTCAGGGCATTCTCTAGGCAACATTCTGTCCCTCCAGTTTCACTTCTGTGGCTAGCTAGCACTGCTGAGATTTTGTTTTTAGGGCAAGGAACATGTGGCATTTAATTGTGAAAGTGAGAGAAAGCATGATTTCTGCTGATTGATTGATTTTCTATACTGTCCACTAGCCACAGCTCTCTGGGAGGTTTACAACAATGCATAAAGTATAGTATAAATATGAACAGCATTAAAATCATCATACAAAGGTTGCCATGCAAACATTTAAAACTGAATTTAAAATACATGTGAAATAGCTTAAACAAAATACATCTAAAATAATCCTTGCCTGTTTAAGCAGTTAAGAAAGCTCCAGTAACCTAAGCAAATACTCTGTAGTAAAGTCTTAATCCGGTGCCAAAAAGGTTGGCACCAGACTGGTCTCAATGAGGATCTTCTTCTAGAACTGGAAGATACCACTGAGAACTCCCGTCTCCTTGTTACCAAGGTCTGAGCCTCCCTCGGAGGTGGAAATTGGGGGCAGGCCCCAGATCTTGACCGTAGCTTCTAGGCAGATGGCAGTCCGGAGAGAGTTTCCATCAGGTATTTGTAGTCTCAAGCCACATGGGGCTTCATAGGTTTAAACTAGCACCTTGAATTGGGCTCAGAAGCATATAGGTAGCCAATGCAAACAGGCCAGAATTGACGTTCCAACTATCTGGCCGCTGTTATTAATCTGGCTGCTGAATTTTGCACAAACTCTAGCTTCTGATCAGTTTTCAAGGGCAGCTCCACACAGAATGACTGTAGAATGTTTATCAGAGTGAAAATTCACAGATTTCCCAGAAATGGAAAACTGGTTGCTTTCCTTTGAAGCAGGAACTGTAGCAAATCTTGCAGCCAATGCAGCCAAATGCAGTCTTGACCTCTCACCCAGCTTTACCACCCATTTCATGAATCATCGGTTTTCCTTTTCAGTGCAGTTGATGCTGAGGTGGGACTGTTTGGTCCCACAGAAAGAAATTTTGAGTTAATAGTTCACTCTAAGACTCCATGCTGGCAGTGGAGGAGGGAGTGGGAAAGGCTCACGTGATTCCAAATTCATTTCGTTTTTTTCAGGCTTTAATCATTAACATTTGATGGAACTGGGAACACTGCTAGTCCTCCTGTCCCTCTTCTCCCCTCATCTGTAGCTCAGGGATTTCTCATTCACAAGATACGTGACAAGATTTGATTTTAGCATCTGTCCCTTTGTAATTCCTCATGGTTTGGCTACAAAGCACAGTCACAGGTCTGTAATACAAAGGTGCATGACATTCACCATGGCTGCAGGTTTTAAAGAGAGTCAAACATTTTGTGGGAGATTGGTTGTGTTTTGTGAAGAATGAACACATCATTACATTGCTTGCTAATTGAGGTTGGGCATTGATCAGACACTGATTGATTTCTGTCATTACTTCCTCCTTGGTGACCATTCCTCCATATGTATTGTAAATTCTGACCTGTAACAAAATGGAGGTTTCGGCTAAAGCCTCCAAGTAACTCTGTCTCTGTCCTAACCTTTAAACTACATAAAATAAAGGGTTAAGGTTAGAAAAGTTTGTTAGGATATTTTTGTCTGCATTCTCAGCAGACTTTAGTCGGTGTTAATATATATTTAGTAGTTTTGCTTTTGGGGTGCCTTTGAAAAAGTCAGGAAATCTCAGATTAGCAGATCAGGAGAATGTATGTTTGGATTCACACAGAAAATGCTACATTCAATTTCATCAGTTTATTGGTGGGAGACCCCAGGAATCCCTCTCTGACAGATAAAAAACAGTGGGTAGCTGTCAGGTAGCCAATATACCAAACTGACTACAAGCTTTCCAGAGCCTCTACAGAATTTTTATAAGTTGTGGGCCGGTACACAGTTTCAAGGAGGTGATGAGATTCTGAATGGGTGAGACGGCAAGGGCAATGGGGAAGCACAAAATCATAATACAGAAACATTGAGTAATCATTATAAGCATCAGGGAAACCATCATGACCCATCGAAGGTTTGAGTAACAGATAACAAATATAACAATCAGGAGTTACAGAATTCTAACAGGTTTCAGTCTTTGGTTTTTCCAATCAGAGATACAAAATCCCTTTAGACAAAATATGAGCTGGCTAGGTATTTTTACATTGCAAAGGATACAACACTGTCCTGATGCAACACTGTTTCAGTTCTGCTTTGGCTGGGCAATCAGGAGCTATCTGAAAATGGGTGAGCCATTCACATCACTTGGGGCTGTTTTTCCTATTCCCAACGAAGGAACTAGAAAGGAAAAACCCTGCAGATTTTGGAGGGGAAAGAGGACAGGTGAGACTCTCTATATTTTAATGTACAAAACTTAGAACTTTTATTAGGGCAACTCCAACAAAAGCATTGTCTGGGCAACTTTACATATTAGAATGGGTAACAGCTGCATGGACTTTACAGTCAGAACAAGGCAGGAGTAATTCTAGGCATGTCTTCTCAGAAATAAGTCCCTCTGAGTCAAGTGGAACTTAATCTTTGTTAAGTAGGTGTAGGACTGCAACTCAACAATGCAATCCATGGTATGTTTACTTGCATGCAAGCAGTGATGCAATCAGGTAATTTCAGACTCTGGCTTTAAGGGTTTTCTCTTTCTAGATGACCATGTGTATTGTTTCCACATACTTCAAAATGGGGGCAGGAGGCTCCTGGTCTTTCCACTGTATGGGGTTTTGTAGCTCCGACTTAAAGTTCAGACTTGAAGGCTGTTCTTTACCCTGCCTTTCTTCCAAGTAGCCCAAAATAGCACACCTAATCCTCTTCTTTTAAATTTTATTCTCACAACAACCCTGTGTGATAGGATAGACTGAGAGTCAGTGACTAACCCCAAATACTGGGAAAATTCAGATGAATCCTTATAGGAAAATGTTGCTTATATGTGTCTTTGTGGTATAAAATCTGCAATGTCCCTGTTTATCTCTCTCAGAAAGAACCAGAATTCCATGCCAGGCTTCTGTTTAGCATGAAATGTTCCTTTAAGAGATGGGAACTCCCAGCTGCTACATTTAATTGCAAAAGTATTTGTCTAAGTGGGGCTCCCAAGGAAAGTTAACCTATTATTGAACAAACAACAACAAAGCTAATAAGGCCAGGTTTCCCTAGCAGTATTTCAATCACCCTAATTTACATGTTCAAGTCCACAGCCAATATCGACAATAATTCCTCCAGTCCTGATTGACATGACAGCTCCTGTAATCCGCAATATTCTATTGAGCCCCTCTGCAGATCTCTCACATTCTTTCGACTGTGTTCCAAGTATTCCATCATCATCTGCCCTGCCAACTGTGTATGTGACAAAGAACCTATAAAACACTCTGTATATGTTCTAAAAGCTTGCAGTTGGCTGTGAAGACTGCTGCCTGGGACCACTCTGTCGTAAGTTACTGCTGGGGACTCGGTTTCTCACCAATAAAAGCACTGAATTTCAAGACAATTAGGTCTTCCCTGTGGATCTGAGCATTCATTCCCGTGACTGGAATCCAGGACTCTGACTATAGTCACCCACTAAGTTCCATGCCAGAGTGGTTACCCTCAGGTGGGCAGGCACTGACAGGCAGTTCAACAACCTGTTCAATCCAGAGTGTGACATCTAGTGGTATCTCATATCTAGGAGACAGAGGCCGCCCACCCCAGCTGTCTCCTGAAGTTACAGGCTGCCTGCACATTTGTTTAAGGAAGCTTGAAAGTTGTTGCTTGTTGCAGGTCCTTATAAATCAAGTGGAGAGCCTTGCAATAGCTCAGATCATTTCTCAGGTTGAGGATGGACAGCCGGATTTCTGGCAGACAGAAAAGAGGCATGAATGCATAGTTCTTAAAATTCAAGAGGAAAGTTCATTCTTACTCTTGTACCTGCAGAGAAGGAAAGGTCTAACATGAGCCAGAAGGCACAATAAAACACTATGAGCATTTGAGAGAGAGATTAGAGGCAGGGAGCCAGGACAGATTGTTTGCACAGAGAACATTCATGCCATGGAGTTATAAAACCTTATAGATTTGTTCCAGTGATGCAGCTACTCGATAATAATCATGAAAGGGTGAGGCTTTACATCGTTGTGGAGCTTATTGCTGAGAATCTGCACTGGATACCAAGGGAGTTTTGCTTCCTGAATTAAATTGGATACACAATTTTATTTTACACTCCCGCACAGTTGACTTTTAGAGTGTAGGTGAATTATAGCTTACCTCAAAATGTAGAAACATAGTGAGTCCGAAGGGATTGCCCAGACCATCTAGTCTGGCTCTGCTCATGTAATCCCCAACATGTGGCTGTCCAATCTTTCTTTGAACACCCTCACTGATGAGGCCTCTACCACCTCCCATGCAAGTCCGTTCAGGTATTTATGGTTTCATCAGTGCAAGCTTTTAAACATGTCTTTAACAAACTATCTATCTGAGGTTCCCTTCTCTTGAAACGTATTTGGTACACATAGGTTGAAGTAGTTTCATTTGTCTAATGGCCTTCTCCTGCCTTGCTCATTTCAATGGTAGCTTGTACTGTCATGCAATATTGGGTTTATGTTTCCTGTAATCCGATTTCTGAAGGCTTTGCCATAAAAGAAAGCCTGAAATATGTAATAAATAAATACATTTTGGCAGGGTGGCATTCTTGTGGAGATGGAAGAAGCAGGCTATTCAGGGATGGCCCCTTGTCTCTGGAATACTTAGCATCTACCACTATCCTGTACTACCTAGTCTGACAAAAAATGCTGGAGAACTTGCAAGATTCTACAAACTTTTGTGGCATTTCATCTGGTCCTAATATAGATATTGTCCAACTGTGAGCCCCAACATTTTTGATGTTTTTGTAGCTTTAGTAAGTTTTAAACTTTAGACAGTTTACATATTTTAATGCGTATCTAAATGAACAGGAATTTAGATTTATATTTTGATGGGATAGTAAATTAAAGAATTTTTATATCAGGTATTTTAAGTTCCATAGTTAACTGCCTCAGGAACATAAATTCATGTCGAAGGTGTGTGGGTTACGCGTGATATAGACAAATGCATGAATAAAGAGAATAGTGCTGAACTGAAAGGTTTCTGATAAGGAAATGCTGAGCTGGAGGGCACTACTATTTGCATAGAAGGTGAGGAGGACAACAAAGTCAGCTGGGAGGCCACACTTACATTGTGATGTAATGCTTCTCACCTTCTTGGCAGCCTGTGAATGGGGCCATGAAATTGGAGACATTATTATTCAGTCAAGTAGTAGGACATAATGTGTCTGCACATCTGCATTAAGACTGCATGAATGATTAGTCTTGCCTGATGCAGTGCTCAGTGGTGGCTGACTAGAAATGGCAAGTTGGAACCAATGAAGATTTCAGGGATACAGTAGGCACTGAACAAGGACTTAATCAGGGCAACTTATGAATGCCCTCCTTCCAAAAAAGGCCAGAGAGAGAACACTTAGCTGTATAAAGCAGGCATGTGTCAATTTAGAAATAAGCATTCTGTTGTTGTTGCCCCATCTTTCTTCCCTCTGCAAAGCACTCAAAGCAGCTTACAAGGTCCTCCTCCACTCCATGTTCTCCTAGAATCGTAGAACAGTAGAGTTGGAAGGGGCCATGAAGTCCATTAGGTCTAACCCCCTGTTGTTGCAGGGCACCAATTTACGCCATCCCACTCAGATGGCTGTCCAGTTTCTTTTTGAGTGTCTCTAGTGTGGGAGAGCCCACCACCTCTCTCGGCAGCTGGTTCCACTATTGTATTGCTCTGACAGAAAGCTTTTCCTGATGTCCAGCCTGAATCTGGGCTGTTGCAACTTGGCTTGATTATTCCATGTCTTGTCCTCTGATAGCAGCAAGAAGAGATCTTGTGAGGCAGGTTCGACTGAGAATCTGTGACTACTCCAAAGTCACCCAAGGAGCTCCATGACTGAGTGGAGGCTAGAATTCAGTTCTCCCAAGTTCCAGTCCAACACCATAACCACCATACCACACTAGACCTTGTTAAACAGAAGCACACGACGTGGCACCATAGTGTTGTTCAGTCCAGGCACTATTGACGGAGAAGATCGTGGCGCCTTTCCGCTTCCTTGTGATGTTTCTTTATCTGATACCAGACTTGAAGTGGATAGCTCTTCAAACAAAGGAACTTCCTGGGTAAAGGAGGACACAGGGTCTCATACTTTACCTGCAACTCGGATCAGCTTCAATTCTTCGAATCTCCAAGAAAGGTTGAGAAACCTATGTTTGAAATCCAGGAGATCTGCCACCGTTTAGTGAGGAAAGTTCTGAGCTAAGTGGGGCAAATATTCTGACTGGGAGGCACAGAATCCAGAATTTCCTAATCATTTTTTTACTGGAACACATTGGGCTGCCCTGCCACCCAGGTTGGGAAGTACCAGTCTAAATATTAGCTGAGGATACACACTGTTATCTTTGAATTTGTCAGGTAATGAGTGACACTTATATAAACACTTCATGAGCTTTGACACAGATAAGACACCATGTCTCCCCCTTTTAAAATCAGCAATTTGCCAAGACAGCAAAATTGTGTGTGCGCACACACATGCGCTCGCATGCTTGTGTGTGCCCTGCCTGTGCAATTAATATAGACACTATATAACTCAATAAATTAGATACGACAAGAGTAAGTTACTTCTATTTGCTGATTTAAACCAAACTTACCTTATGAGCATCTTGTGTTATACAAGATGGTTATATAACTCTTCTTCTTAAAAGGGGACAAGGAGCTGTAATGCTAACCTCAAGATGGGTTTGGGTTCCTACCGATTTAAATTTAACTACTGTTAAGGCTGTTCTGTATTATACAACACGCATACCTTTTCTGAAAAGGTAGACCTGACTCTGAAAATCCTTTTTGAAAAGAGCTGAGAGGATCCAAGAACAAGAAAAGCTGAGAACAAAGCTCACACCATGCTCAGACTGTGATGCTTGTCGAAGGCAGGTGCTTATTCTGTCAACTGATAGCGGTTTAGCAATAGATAAACACTTTATGTTGGATTTTGAGGTCTGGGTTTTGTGTCACAATGGATGTTCTTTGACACATTGTTAGGTTACTTTCCTCCTAGGAACTAAAAGCAACTATGCATCAGAAATGCAGCTTCTTACAAAAAGAAACTTGTAGGGAGTAGACTAGGCTATATTCTCTCTTTCCCTCTCTCTCTCTCTCCCCGCCCCCCTCTCTAAATACTTGCTTTGTACTTATAAGGAGTTTCTATATGGGAGAGCCATTCAAAACCGGCATCCTCCACACCCATAGTCCAAGACGTATACTCCAATCTGTCACCTCATTCTGTTGCACGTGTAGTGTGTGCTGAGTGTGCACATTCCCATATGAGTGTGCATTGCCCAGAGGAACAATATCTACATTTCCAAAACATGTAGGACAATAATAAATGTTTTTTGCTTTGGCACTCTGGACTCCCCTTGCCCTTCTTTGCGGCCCCATTTCCCTTCATAGCCTTATCCTTCACGCCTGTGTCTTCCCCTCCTTTTGATCCTCTGAACCTGCTGGTTGCATATGGCTGTTGGTAGCCTAATTTATGTATTTATTCAATCATTTAGCTTCCACCTGCCTCACCACCAAGAAAATGGCCTTCAAGGTAGCTAACAAACAGAAGAAGCAAAATTTAAAATAAAAAACTGGTTATAGTGAGAATCATAATAATAAGTTAAAACACAGTTTTAAAACAAAGCAAAGAGAAGATTTTTAAAAAATCACCAAACTGACAGACCAGCTTACAGACTAAAAACCTGCTTGAATTAAAAGGTCTCTGCCTTACAGTGGGCGATCAAGAGAGTGGGAGCCATGATAGTTTCTCTCATCAGGGCATTTCACAGCCGCACACGGCAGCAACAGCAATAGAATGGTCTCCCTGGAAGATCTTAAAACTTAGGCTGAGTTATAGCAGAGAAGATGTTCTCTTGGTAGCCTGGCTCTGAACCACATTTACAGGGAATAATCAGCACTTTAAACTGTACCCCAAAACAGAAATTGTGCCCTAGCTACCAGTGAATTTATTGTAACATGAAGGTTGCGGTCATAATCCAGGATTGTGCACAAGAGGAATGGAAGAAAAGCCCTCTGATAACTGATACTCCATGAGGAAGTTTGCTGTTCAATTTTTTAAAAGTTCCTGCACGAATCCAAGTTAAATCTCTGCATCTTGGCTTAGGAACAGATGGAAAGCTTCTGGTACAGAATAAGCATCCAGCTGTATGTTTTGCTCAAGCGTTTGCTAATTGCTAGTGTACACATAATATTGTTGGGTATGAAATTCGTTATAAATTAAAGCTCTACAATGAGGGATTCACATGTTTTATGAACAAAAAAATAAATCAACGCACTAAGAGAAATAGAAAGTTTAAACACTGGAAAATTACTTGGAATGCTCTATTGCGCAGGGTTGTTTTATTATGCTCCAGACAGGGTTTTAAACATGAACATATTAAGTGAGAGAAAGGAGGTAAAACTTTTGGATTGTTTGGGTGCTGGGGGCAAGAACCTGCTCTTCTTCCTTTGACTGTATACCTGCTTAAATTTTAACTGGACGTCCCTCTTTTGCCTCTGAATGGCAGCATAAGGTCAGAACAAAAATGCCCATGGGGCATGTCATAGCTGAGTGAGAACATGGAAACTGGGCAACTAGGACATTAATATTCGCTTGCATTTCCAACAATAAGTTCTCACCTGGTTTTCAGTCACATGTTCCAAGTTGTTGGGATGTAAGAACAAGAAAGAAAATATTAAGCTGAGAGCCCATGGAATCAGAAATAAAGAGGCGAGACTAAAAAATGAGAGTAAAGCACCAGCATTAGTTTGCAGAAGCACAAAGAAACAAGATGTTGGAAAGAAACCACCCTAACAAAGAACCTCTCCTAAAAGCTGAATGTGACGCTCAGTGGCCACAGAATGTTGGATGTTACTGAACAAAGAAAGAAGAAAATGGAGGGGAGGGGAAGCTGAGATTCGGAACAGGAGCAAGCAGAAGCTTGTCTGTTCAAGTCCCGCTACAAAAGGGCAGTCTGAAAAGATGCACCAAGTGCTCTGCTCATTGATGAATTTCCAAAGCATAGGATAGGTGTCACCTATAGGGGGTGACCCCTATCCTATGGGTGCTAATCCATCCTGACAATAATCTGTGGTAGACTGGCTATTGTCCAAACAAGCCACTGTGTGCCCAACAGACAGCACACAGAGTATTGTCTTCCTGCTACTTTTTTCTTGCTTCTCCTGCAAGCATCCCATGGCTGGTACCTTCCAGCATGATTACAAGCCCTTTTTCACTTGCTGTGGTCCCTTCCTTTATTTTTGTCCTTGGAGAATCTGTTTTTCCACATGAAAGACAGTTTTTGCAGTCTTCATTTTCATAGCCGGTGACAGCCCCAGCCAAGTGACAGAGCAGCATATTGAAGGGGATGTCAATGACTAGCAACCCCTTTTTATAGAGAAATGTGCCCATAATATGCAGAAATACTTTCATAATTTTAAAATCATTTTAGGTGCACTTATGCAAGTTTGCACCCACCTATTTTGGGAGTGGGAGGGCTGAAAGTGTAGCGGGTGCTAACCCAGAGAACCTCCAGATGTGTTTTCCCCTTTGCTTTCTCTTGACAGCTGTCAAAAAGTGACTTTTCAAGGGAAATCATAGTTACAATGGGCCTTTCCTCATGAAAGAGTGTAGTGTGACATCTTCCTCTCTTTCCTTGTTGTCCTGCCTCTCCTCAGGGTCCTAGGCATTTTGCACCTGCCAGCTCTAACTCTATCTGCTTAGGAAAGTGCAAAAATGCTTCCTATCACATATAGAAGAGAAGAATAAAGCTGTCAAAACTCAGGATCCCTTTGAAGTGAAGCTTTGATTGGGAATTCTTTGTTGTTTTTGACTGTGACATATACAGATTCCATAGCACATAAAACTATTCTGCTGGAAGGGGTTGGAGTCTGAATGACACAACAACCCATCATGGCTAATTACCCAACATCAGAGAGTTGCCTTCTTGTCTCCAGCACACCCTTCCCCACCCAAGTGCTGTCCAGAGATGTTGGACTACAGGTTCCATTATGCTGGGAGCATGATCATCAGGGTGCAACCTGGAAGTTGTAGCTCAATACATGTGGGGAGCATCTGGGCTGGGGAAGGCTGCTGTTGTCAATGAAAAGATGTTTCTCTCTTCCTATGCTACATGGTCTACAAGCCACTTTTCCTGTGGCCGCAGAGTTTGCAACCAACTACAGAAGAGGCAAATTGAAAGCACGTTGGGTGGTGATGGATGTCACTGTTATTTCAGGCTCTCTCCCCTTCTTCTTGGAAGTCCCTCGGCAATTCCTTGGCTCAGCACTAAACTAAAATGCAAGGTCCTTCAGCAAAATGATCTCTGTAGATGAATCACAGGGATAGTTCACTCATTCACACCGAACACTTGAAGCATTTGTCACCATCATGTGATCCCTTAGTTGTGTGCATGGACAGACCATTACGAATATAGCAAACCCCTGGTACAATGTTCATATTTGTTCTCACAGCACAAATGCTTTCCAGCAGAGCCAATCTATACATTTGCCACTGAGGTCAACAAGTGTACACTACAGTAATCAAGTGCAAAGCACTTACCAAATCACTAGTTGTCTCTGGGAATCTTGCTGGTGTGTGCCCTTCTAGTGACTTTTGTTTGTTTCTGCAGAAAGGAGGACAGTCCACACTTGGCTGCTTTAGAATAGAGCTGTGAGACAGAATTCATTTAGAGTTCCATACCTACCTGGGCAAAGTAGCACTGTGAAATGCTGCCTTAGGCTATCACACATTTCTTTCTTCATGTGTTCACTGGATTCCTTTGCAAATGTTCTAATTCCTTGTTTTGTTTTTTTAACAAAATGATTTGTAGCTTTCATATTCATTTTGTGTGATTCTTCCCCCTCCCCTCCAGATTTGTTGGTGGGAATGTTTAAATACTTTCGGAAGCATTTCATCCATCACCTGAGAGAACGCAAGAGACAAAGGTCACGGCTGGTGTCCAAGGATGGAAGGTGTAACATAGAGTTTGGGAATGTGGAAGAACAGTCAAGGTTTATTTTCTTGGTTGACATCTGGACCACTATCCTTGACCTAAGGTGGAGGTACAAAATGACTATCTTCATCTCTGCTTTTTTAGGCAGCTGGTTCTTTTTTGGCCTTCTTTGGTATGCAGTGGCATACATACACCAGGATCTGCCAGAGTTCAGTCCATCAATGAATCATACGCCATGTGTGGACAATATAAATGGCTTGACTTCTGCCTTCCTCTTCTCTCTAGAGACCCAGGTGACCATTGGCTATGGGTTTAGGTGTGTTACAGAACAGTGTGCCACTGCCATTTTCTTGCTGATCTTCCAGTCTATCCTAGGAGTCATCATCAACTCTTTTATGTGTGGGGCTATCTTGGCCAAAATCTCCAGGTCGAAAAAGAGGGCCAAAACCATCACTTTCAGCAAGAATGCTGTCATCAGCAAGCGTGGTGGAAAACTGTGTCTTCTCATCAGGGTGGCCAATCTCAGGAAAAGCCTTTTGATTGGGAGCCATATCTATGGCAAGCTTTTGAAAACCACCATCACGCCAGAAGGAGAAACAATAATTTTGGATCAAGTCAACATAGACTTTGTTGTTGATGCTGGCAACGAGAACCTCTTCTTCATTTCTCCCTTGACGATATACCATATCATTGACAAGCATAGCCCATTCTTTCACATGACGGCAGACACCATTCACCAACAAGACTTTGAGCTGGTGGTCTTCCTAGATGGAACTGTGGAATCAACCAGTGCAACTTGCCAAGTCAGGACATCTTACATTGCTGAGGAGGTTCTCTGGGGCTATCGTTTTTCTCCTATTGTCTCCAAAACCAAAGAAGGGAAGTATAGGGTGGACTTCCACAACTTTGGCAAAACCATGGAGGTAGAAACCCCCCACTGTGCCTTCTGCCTCTACAATGAGAGAGATGCTAAAGCCAAGGTCAGGATGGGATATGACAACCCTGCCTTCACATATCAAGAATTTAATGAAACCAGTGACACAAAAATGTAACTTAAGGTGCTTGTGGGACCAGAGTACTTATTTTTGATATCCATCCAGGAACTCATGCCAAACAACAACAGCGACAAGAAGTAATTATATTCGGAGTACAGAAGGGAAAAAATGAACTGGGTTGTCTAGATACTAAAATGATCTTAATCTAATCAGAGCAGCAATTTCCAGGATGCTGCTAATTACATCATGTTATATTTACAGAACGCACATATTTTGCTATATTTGCTGGACCTTTTCTTAAATTGGTAGACTGACACATCCAATATTATGCTTTAGAATTTCTACAACTAAAAGAACTAGATTCCATCATTTGCCAGCAAAAGGAAGGCAATGTGATGTGTGTATTTTTAAAGGCAAAGTTAATGTTGGGAATGATTAGCAAATGGATTGAAAATTAAACAGCCATCATAATGTTATCATGTATAACTAGTTATTTCTTCATTTATGATGCTTAGTAAATAGAGTAAGTTCTGATTATCCCATGTCAAATAGGACAAGAAAGACAGTGTGGCATCATTCTCTAAGTGGTGGGCTGGGACTCTGGAGGTCCAGGTTCCAACCCCCACATGGCCATGAAGCTCATTGGATGGCTTTGGGTCAGTCACAAACTCTCTGCCTAACCCACTTTGCAGTAGTGTTCTGAGGATAAAAGCAGGAGGAGCACTATGTAAATTGTATTGGGTTCTTTCAGGGAAAAGGTGGGATAGAAAAATAATGAATGAATGAAAGAGAATGAAATTTTCTGTATTTGCCTACAGAAAATAGGCAACTAGAATTAACAGGAAGCATGAACTTTTCCTAGAAATAAAAACCAAAGTAAACTTTCTGCTGATCACACATAGTTATTTGTTGTATAAGTGGGCACACTCCAGGAGGGGGAGAATAAACTTTCCCTCACCTATTCCCCCCTCCATTTCCAAACACATTTGGCTGAGTACTAAAGTATTTGTGGGACCTTTTAATGTAGCAAACTCACAAGGAAGTTGTGAAGGGGTACGATGAGGAGGAACCTGGTTTATATACCAAATATGAGCATTTGTCTGTGTAATCCAGTACTGATCGGTCTTCTAGGTCTTCAGGCAGAAAGAGGTATTTCCAATAACCTGTACTTGAGCCTTTGCAGTCCTGGAGATGCTGGTCATAAATGGCCAGGAAGGCCCTTCTGTCTGAAAGTGTGAGCCCTACACCCTGGTTGCTCCTCTATACATTTTATTTTTACAGGGCTGTAAGATTATGAACCTCACAAGATCCCTGCCAGGAAACAAACACAGATCAACTTAATCTTGCATGGAATGCAGGGAATAGAAGTTTCAGGAACCCGGCCTTCATCTCTGGACCAACCCTTGTGAAGAATCATTATGGAAGCCTTACATCAGATATCTGACTAAGCTGAATCACAATACAATCACTGTTGAGACCATAACCAGGGCTGTTCCAAGGAGGCACTCCCTGGAAAGCCTTGCAACCAGGCCTTCAGCATTTAATTGGCACAGCTGAAGAGGATGGGCTACAGTTAGGACATAATTGGGGTGGAGCCAATCATGTTAACAGGAGTCATACATGGACTATGGTGACAAGGCAGGAGCACTTGGATGCTGCAAAGAGCATCTTCTTTTACAGAACCTCTAAAATGTCCCCTTCTTTCCTTCCTTCCCTCCCCCAGTGAGGTGACAGAATATATATCAGTCCTAAACACATAGACATTTGGTCCTTGTCTATGTTGTGGGGATATGGGAAGTTGATCTGAGAACCATATTCAAAACTGTGTGGGAGAAGAGGGCAGGTATGCAAATAGCTGAAACATCTAACAGAAAGACAAAAGCTGTCAGACTGCAAAACGATTCATACCATCCTCTCTAGTTTTGCGTATTTAAACTATTTTGCATGTAATAAGTGAAAAGGCATCCACAATACAATCACTGTTCAGACCATAAGCAGGACTGTTCCAAAGAGTCACTCCCTGGAAGTCCTTGAAACCAGGCCTTTAATTGGCATGGACCCAGGAGATGGGCTGCAGTTAGAACATAACTGAGGTAGAGCCGAATTAACAGAAGTCATACATGGACTATGATAACAAGGCAGGAGCACCTGGATGCTGCAAGAGCTGACTGGACTCCCCAAGTCTGGAATTTATTCTTTTACAAAACCTCTGAAATGCTCCCTTCCTTCCTTCCTTCCTTCCTTCCTTCCCTCCCCCAGTGAGATGACTGAATAAATATCAGTCCTAAACACATAGAGATTTAGTCGTTGGCTACGTTGTGGGCATATGGGAAGATGAACTGAGAACCGTATTCAAAACTGTGTGGGAAATGGGCAGCGATGCAAATTGCCAAAATGTTTAACAGGAAGACAAGAGCGGCTAGGCTGCACTACGATCAATACCATCCTCTCTACTTTTGCGTATTTAATCTGCGTTGCATGTAATAAGGCACCGCCTACTTACCTCTGGTGGGTGTTACCATGACCATACTAATGAGATTAGTAAAATGCCAAGAAAACCCTTTGAAAACTAGGAGATGAATGCTTAAGGCAGGGGTGAACCTCTCCTAATAACATTTGGTATTGCTTCCCCAAATCCTCCCTTCCTTATTGCGAAGTCATTTTTCTGCTTTAGATGTGAAGTTTGCAGATATGGCTTGGCAAAACAGCTTGGTGTGTCATTTCCTCTCCCACCTCGCTAGCAAATGAAGCAATGAATAGGCATGCAACGACTTAGGAAAATACATCCAATGAAATATCAGGGGGTGGTACAGACTCTCTCCACAAATTACACACAGCATCATGGCACATGCCAACTATTTCACCCTTTCTCACACACACACATGCACACACACACACGCGCGCGCGCGCACGCACGCAGATAGAGAGAGAGAGAGAGAGAAGTCTTACCATACAGAGTATTTTACTGCAAAAGAGGTCTCCTTTGAAGTCTCCTTTGAGGTCAAATAGGGTTACAGCCCTATTTCTGAAGTCATAATTCTTGGCATAAATTCACAAATTCAGATCTTTTTTAAAAAAACAACACCCTGCTTTATAAAACCACAACCACTGAGCAGGTTTTACCAGCTGTACCTCAGAATTCTCCAACCTGTATCAGGAGGGTGCCAGCCTGAAGAAGGCTGTGGAGCACATTAGGACTTGCTAATCTCATATTCCAAGGCCTCGAACCCTTCAAGACTCAGATGGGACCTCCCAGAAAATGCTGCACTATCTCTCTCCCAACAGGAAGTATTTCCCTGAAAAGTTTCCAGACAGGTACTGCCCGCAGGTGAGGCATTCCGCTCTTACACCCATCTCCTGGTGTTTTGTTTTTCTCTTCCACATGTAACTCCATTCATTCCATGGACTTTTTAATATGAGGCATTTATTGATCAGAATTCCTTACTCGTGATTGTTGACATGTTCATTTAATGGCACTCTGAATCTTAAGTTTCACTTCTGGTTTTTCAAGTGTTTTCCCTTTTCTATATAATGGAGGGAATTGTGCTCCATTGCCCGGTGTGATTGTGCTCTTTTGTTATAGCACAGCCACATCTAGAGGTTGTATAGTAGAAAAGCAGGAAAGGAAGAGCTCTTTGTTTATGCAGCAATTGACAACATGATTGCTGGGTTCACACGGCTTGACAATCATCCCAGTGTGGTTTCCATGGTGTGCACAGTTTTGCCTGACAGATAAATCAGTGGCTTCTATGCTAGTTAGGTTTCCACCCATCTTGCTCAGTTCTCCCACTGTTGGCATGTATCCCATCAGCCACAGTGCCTGAAATTCAATCTTTTGCTGGATGGCTGGAGCAGCTCTGCAGCTGCCACTCATTCCAGAGGACTCTGTGGTAGCTGCATACCAGGAAACTGTGGTGTCCGGCTTGGATGACCACAGAAACCATGGCGAGGCATGGAAATCATAACACAGAACATTGTTTCTTATTGTGGATTCTAAAAAGCCAGAGTACCATGTTGAAATACTACAATAAGGTTCAGACAACTTGACAGACAGTGCTGTGCAAGAAACCATGTTGGTTGTGTGTTTTGTGGAAACCAGACCAACAGATCCCTTGTGTAGAAAAGAGCTATGTCGACTGAGTATTCACAGTCCTTATGCTGTTTGGGTGGGCAATGGAGATACACGTGTTGTTGTTCTTGTTGTTGTTTTAAGATATTTCAGCAAGCCGTGGAACTTTCACACTTACTGATATTTCTCTTCTGTTTCTCTGTGATTCCATTTTGTCCACAATCCCAGGGGCACTTACAACATGAATATACTAATAGAAGGAGATATTGCTTTGTTCTCATATACAAGATGTATTTATTCAGGGACAGGGAAGGTGTAGCTCTCCAGAAATTTTTGGTCTGCAAATCCCAAATTTGTGCAGGGCCAAATTTGTGCATTTCCTTTATGAGCAGGTATGTACAAAGGACATTCAGAGGTTCATTTTGGTAGCTTCCTTTGAGGGCTCCTGTGCAATGCAAGACAATTTGCTTGCTGATGTCGTAACATGACAACTGAACTCAAATTGACCTGGCCAGCTTTAGCAAAGCCAGTCTTTGGCTTGGCATCTCATCCACAATATACAGATAAGAATTATTGGCTTACCTTACAGGGCTGTTGTAAGGTACGTTGAGATTATGTATGTGGAGAACTTCAAAAAGCTGCAATGCCCTAACCGAACATCATGCATGATATTTAAGCAGACATGGTAGAACACATGGTAATAGCAGTTACCCTCACACCCTCCACTTCCCCTAACACCTCTGCCCATTCGCAAAGCATTGAAATTGCGATGATTTCCTTTCCTTTCCTTTCCTTTCCTTTCCTTTCCTTTCCTTTCCTTTCCTTTTTCTTCCCCCACTTCACTCCTAGGAATCAGCATAGGAATCCTATGGGGTCACCTGTCCCTGCACCCCCTACACACTTCAGTTCAGCCCAATTCAGTGTCAATGCACGTGCAAATGAAATAGCACCCTTCATACACAAGAGGGCAGCATTAGCATGCTTGTGAGACCCCTGTGGTTTGTTTTACAGAAGCATGCAACTTCTGCAGTGAATCCTCCAGGGAAGGACCTCTGCACTCCCACCCAGCCAGAACTGCTTTGGCGAGAATGGGGTTTTCTCAACGGCCAGAGTTAGGCTGGCTGATGTGAAAGTGGAGATACGTGAAAAGCCAAGTGAGATGGTGAACAGGATGGAGTCTCACAGTGGTTGGCTGGAACAGTGAGCAGGCTACACATGTACTGTAATCTGTTCTGTAGTTTATTTTGTGTGTCTCCATGGCTCTCCATGGTGTCGGAGGTTTTTTTTTTTTTTTTTTTTACAGCATTGGCTGTGGGGATCCTTGTGGCAATACTGGAAATAAAGACCTGGACTAGACTTATGTATAAATGGTCCCTTCAAATCTCCAGAGAAACTAGGCAGAGCTGGGCGGAAATCATTGCACTGAATTTCTTCAGAGGGAGGAGAAATTCTTCAATGGCCTTGTGGAACATGGGGCTCACCATTAGCAGCGGCAGTGACACAGCCTCTTCCTTGCCCTTCCTCAACTTCTTTTCTTTCCCTCTGTCTTTCTTTGCCTCCTCTCCTCTTCTCTTCCTCTTCCTCGTCTTCTTTTGATTGGAACAAATGGCTGCAGCAGCCACTATTTTTCATCCTGAACAGAACTCTAGACCTTTTGTTATTCTAGGACGTTGTAGAGGTAGAATGCCAGGAGCCCTATAGAAGAGTAGAGAATATTGAAAACAAAATTCACAGTGCCCTTTTATCCACTGCAGAAAATGAATTCCAAACATTTTCCTAGAATAATATATTCTGGGAAAATTCAGCTCACCTCTAAGCCCTACATTTTTACATTGTACAAATGTGTCTCCTCCAGAGAGTGCTATCTCTGTGTTTTGTCTAAGCAAAACTCCATTTACTTCCCTTGGTTCCCTGGTTATGCAACCTCTGAGCATACTTTATTTGATTATGTAAAAATAAACTTGGGTCATGTATTGCATTTTTAACTATTCCCTCATCTCCTTTCTTATTCTGTCTCCAGCTTGCATAAAGTTTTCCTGTTTTCCTGTAACTCTCCTCATCCCTTTCCTTTCCCCTCTCCCATTTTGTCTCATTTCATTTCGGTGCTCTCAGGTCTCTTCTGGATTGAGAACCTACAAGGGAAGAGAATTCTATTTTTCAATTTTTGTATGGTACCTAGTACACATTCAGAGCTTTTAGGAATAATTAAGTGAAGATGATAGGCATTGCTCCAGTCCTTTGCCCTAGCAGACATTTATCAATTGGGCTTATTTTACTTAGGGTGAAACAGCTTCTTTAAGGGCTAATTCGTATTTGGTTGTTTTTCTTCCCGTCAATATAGAACCAAAGCCCAGAAAACAGGGTGTTGTCTAAATTACTTTCAACGTCCCAGTGTACTATAATAGTTATACTGTCTGAATAGCAAGCTGTATGATGAAACATAAAGAACTAGAAACACTTTAACCATTGAAATCTTACCCAGTTTCTATAATTTCAGCAAGTTACAAACAAATTTCTCCATAGTCATATGGGCCAGGAACTTTCCCTCCACACTTCTTTTCTAGAGAACTGTGGCTCCAAGATGCTTCAAATGGCAGCAATCCCATTCATTAGTCATGCATGCTGGCCTGGTGGGAGCTTGAGTCTCACAACAGCTGGACAGCTACTATTCCCCCATTATGGGTAAAGGGAAGGCATGTTTACCAATGTACCTATTTCTCTATGAAAACTACAGGGGTCTAACATTCCATAAACTATTATTTTCTGTGTAGGTTCATGGCCAGCTCAGCTAGAAGAAACACACTGGTGGCTAGCTAGGAATTTAGGAATGAACCCAACTCCTTCCCGAGGGGTTCCTGTTGATTGCTGCAGCAGGAAATGCCTGCCAATCCCAATGTGACAGTGGTGGGGCAGGTTGAGGGTAGATAAGGCATTCAAGAAACAGCCCAACTACTCAAGAACAATGAGTGGAATTTCCTTTCTGTCCAGTGTGGGTTCTTTGTTAGCAATAAGATAAAAGTCCTGGGTCAGAAAGAAAGGCTATCAGAGGAACACAGAGTCCACTTGTGAGGGATCCTGTAGGAAATCTATTTCTGTGCTTGTTAACCCATGGCCATTAAGAGAAAGTTCAGTTAGGAGGACAAAAATAAATGTAATCTTCCCAAACAGGCAAAGTAGGATAAAGTCAGGTGACCCTTTTTGTAGCCACGAACAACTGCTGGGGCTTTTCTGATCTCCCTACTGGTTGCTTTCATCATGCTTTCTGACATTTGTGGGGCCCTCAGAACAAAGGTTCATCAAGCTATGATGCTATCATCATAAATTTTCAGGCAATGCAGTGGAGTGAACTTGCCTAAGGCCTCGGTACAGAGTTAGATGGCATTAGAATTCGACCTTAAACCAGTAAGCATTTTCAACTGCCTTGACTGATCACCAAAGATGTATATTGATACTTCACTACAGACTCCTGAACTGCAGGGTAGCCAAGTGCCCTAATTTAGAGAGAACAGTCCTCTATTTGAAGTTATCTCCTATTTGAAAGGCTGTGCAGTCAAAACCCATTCTAACAATAAGAAACCATAGCAAGGGGAAGTGAAAACCAGAACTGAGCACCTAAAGAGCTGGCAGAACACACACACAGGGCATTGCAGGGTCACCATATTTCCCATTCAGGTGAGATGCATTCAGATTTACATTATATATTAAACCATTCTAACTTTTCATCTATATGGATCGATCAACACAAGCCAATGATATGGAAATCATCACCCTCTTTTGTCCTCTTCTTCAGTGGTGCATGCTTTCTTTTTAAGCTATTCATATTGACCACCCTACTTTTAATGCATTAGACTGAGACACTGTGACTGGTCCAACTCAATCAGCAGTTCTCAGGACAATCCAGCCTTCCTTTTGAGGTCCACAAATCAAAATCTGCTTAGGTCGCCTTTCCAGCAGTGAATGAGACCAGAAACTATCAGAGGCATGGCAGAACCAGAAGTGGGTGGAGTTACAGGGGTAACTCCCACCTTTGCTTAGCATGCAAGGGTGGGGGAATGGCATTTTCCATCAGTAACTTGTACTTTCCTTCATCAGCTGTACAGTTGAGGGACAGAGCAGACAGAGCAAGTAATATCAATAATCCAGAGCAAGGCTGGTGAGAATGAATTAGTCCAATCCCCTTTTCAAGGCCATAACATGAATTTGGGCAGCAGTTTGTCTCTCACTTGAGGGCAAACTATGCTTGCTGGGTGAATCATAATCTACTCTGAACATTTTCAGAGACGTCTGAACACAGACAAGTGCTATATGGCTGTGTGAAGATATTGTATTCATTCATTCATTCATTCATTCATTCATTCATTCAAACCAGCATTGTCTTTTTCCAAGGACTTTAGGCTTGTTGGAGCTAATCAGTCTTCTTACTAAAACCCCAAGGTCCACTAATATAAAAGTGCAGAAGCAAAGGAGCCAATGACCTGCTGCACCCCAGACACAGTACTCATACACCAGCCTGCATCTGAGCTGCTATAGATCAGAAATTTTAACGCACACTCAACATGGCTTCCACAAAAGCCTGACCAAAAGTAAGCAATTAATAGCCCCATTTTACATTTAAGGGGTATGGGGGCTATGACCAGCCATTGCAGATAATTTTAAAAGATATTATCAATGTTGCTTGCTGTTAAGCTATCAGGACTCCAAACCCTTTTGCCAATCTACTGCAAATCGTTTAGAGTTCTACCAGTACATCCCAATCTACCATCTGCCCAACTCTGACAGCATTTATTTCAGGTCTCTGGCAAGAACCTTTCCCAGGGGACCTGAAAGCAGAGATGTTAAGAACTTCCTTCTTGCAAAGCGTCAGTTCTTAAACTGAGACACAGGAAAGGTGGGGTTCACATATAGATCTTCAGCATGCACTATCACGGGAAACCTTGTTCTTGCCTGAGCTTCAGGGCTCTTCACGCAGTCATGTTTTCTTGTCCATTCCTCAGGCGTTTGAGATTTGGGAAGGGAGAAGCAGTGAGCAAGAAAGACCACCCAGCGGTGCTCTAGGATTGAACAAAGCAAGTGACTGATTGTGGATTTGTGATGGAATGGCCACCAGATGGCACAACTGTTTCCTTCACAGGACAGCCCAAACACCAGCCAGCTATGGCTGCAAGCAGCAGACTACTCCTTGTGGAAGGAATTCAAAAGCAGAAATCTCTTAAGTGTCATCTAGGCTACTTTCATTAGAGGACTGTAGCCTAAATAACACAAGCGGATGGCTGCTGCCACTCCAGCAAAATCAGAAAGGCCAGAAAGAACCGATTCAGTACTGGTCCCATTGTTGTATTGTTGTTGTTGTTGTTGTTGTTGTTGTTGTTGTTGTTGAGGAAGCTGAAATATTAGTACTTTCTTTGGTCGTTCACACCAAATTGTTGCCTCAAAGGTTGAGAATCAGAGAAACTTTATCATTAGACAGCAATAGATACTCCCTTTCCCCATGTCCATAATGGAAGGGAATATCTGAATAAGCTATATTCAGAGTTGTTACTCTGGGGTAAAATTGTTTAACCTCATACTCATGTGTAAAGTAGAGTCTATTTTCCAAGAATCCACCTCCTGTTCTTATAAAACTGCATTGTGCAAGTGTTACTTGTGGCTTTATCTAATCTTAGAATTTGGGTTTGTAAGGTATTTATTTCAATACATTTAGGTTTAGAGTAGAATTTTATAAAGATACATGGGCTTGTGCTTCCTTTTGTATTGGATATTTCATTTTTAAAGCATGTAAAATGATGGTTTTCCTCTTTTTAGGTTTTACATTTATTGGTTTAAACATCCATGTAAAGCTTTTTGTTTACTGAATAGATTTTAAATTTGTTATTTTCTCAGATTGTCTTGCTGAAAGACACTAGAATAGTTATATCCATTCCACCCTCTTCCAACACTAGTAATGGGATGCAACATGTTTGTTTGCTTTTGTTTTTCTTTTGAAATTGCCTGCACATACAGGTATACTCATCCTGAAGATGAGATTGACTGTGGCTCCCTTTGGAGTATAAATTCTTGCTGATTAGTTTACATTCATGTTTGTAGGGCTAACGAAGTAGTAAGAAATAAAATACAGGTGTTAGGGTTGGATTTAGATTTAATTATCTTTTGACTGACAAGACTGACCTCCACGGGAGGTCGTTGAGGCCCCATTGGTGCAGGTGTTCAAAGCTAGGCTGGACATGCACATGGCGGGCATGTCGTGAGTGGAGCCAGCTGGAGCTGGGGGTCAGACTAGATGGCCTGGGAGGACCCTTCTGACTCGCTCTGTTTTTATGTTAACATTAGGCAGAGGGAGAGAGTTGCCTCAGTTGACAGATACTGGGAGGTGGCACAAAGTGCTGGAATATGCTATATGGCTGCCCTCTGAGCTTAATCTTGCCTTCAGAGCAGTGGAAAACACTTTCCCGTTACCAGTGCTGGAAAGAAAATATTCAACTGCTAGTCTGGGTGGCTGTTTGGCACAAAATGGGATAGGGCACCCTCTGTCTCTCAGGCAGCAAAAATATCTTGGGCCAGTCATGACTATATATATCAATGAGACTTAAGTTAATAATGACCAAGTTGATCATGGATAAGTTGCCCCTTTATTTCAGTGCGTTTACTATAAGTGGAATTAAGTTTGAATCCAACAAAATAAAGAACGGAGCCCTTTCATATGAACAGCAAAATAAGATAAAAATGCTAACGATGCTGGTTCTTAAAATCCTGGCAAAACCAGCTTTGTAAAGCTGCCTTAGAAGGCCCACCAGAAATCTGAATGAGCTTGATGAGGGTGCTGGGTGGCCCCTCTGGAGAGGACATTCCAGGGCAAGGACTCTCCACATGACAATCACCATACTCCAGATGGCAGTGTCAGAAGAAGCCAGCTTGCTGCAGCTCAGACCATGGGGCACAGAGCTGTTTGCACCAAGCTATGCCATCTGGTGTTCCCCAGGAGAGTTGGACAGGTTACGGAAAGCAGGTATCCACTGTCTGACAGTTATTCTTCCATGTGTCACACAAGGGTCTGTCTTTCCCAGCCCTGCATGGCGATGCTAAGGAGTGAATCTGTGACCTGCTGCATGGAAAGTGCAGGAGCTCGACCTTGAAACTAGAGCTCTAACACCTTCTCATCTTCCTTTTTGTAAATGGGAGACAGTGAACGAATGTCGTGCATCAAATGGGTCCCAGCCTCAACCACCTTTTTTTAGATAGACCACCTCCAATTAAATAGTTCATATTTCTGGTGAAAGCAAAAACTCTGTCGTGTATCTAATCCAAATAAGAATCCAACCAAAGATGTGAGAGGTGTTTTTTAGTTAAACAGATGCACATGGGAGAAACGCCTGGCCATCGTAATAGAGGAAACAATCTGAAAACCCACCAGCTATTCCAGGTTACAGAAAGAAAAGTTTGTAGTAGAGGAAGTCTGATCTGGCCATTTTCCCATTTTCCCAACCAGCTATAGTGGTATTGGGCCTGAAAGAATTGTTTAACATGGTTAAGGGTCCAATATATGTTTAATATTTCCTTCCCCTTTCTTTCCTTTACAAATGTGAAAACAAGAAAGTGTTAAGACAGGAAATGTCCTTTACATTTAAGAAGTCCACAAAAGCCAGGAAGTTCATTGTCAGAACTGGGAGGGTGGCAGGAGGTGGAAACTGCATGAATATTAGACCACAGAGTCCCATATTGCTTCTTTGATGGTGGTTAAGCCTGGATACCTCCAAAATGGGCATTGTTACAGGCATGTTTATTGAACCACCGGTGCCTGGAGACTGAAAGAGGTGGAGGGCTGGAGTTTGCCTCCACTGTCATCGGAGTTGTGGCTCATGTGGTCAGCACTGAGCTAGAAGGATCCATGGGCTAGCTTGGTTCTAATGCAATCCTCCTAGGCAACATTTTGGAACCATATGGGTGGAATCTGTGAACAGCTGATCAGCCAAGCACACTGCCACATGCAGTGTTCTACATTCAGAAATCCACGTGGCTTACCTGTACCTTTTGTTCTTCAAGTGGTCATCTGTGTATCACTCATATGGGCTTCTGCACCTATGCAGGACCTAGACTGGGAAAAGTCTCCTACAGCTTAGCATGCCACAGTGGGCAGAAGCCCCTCTCCTTCAGTTCCTGAGTATATAGAGAAGGGGTTTCCGCCCAGTCCTTCAGTTGCCTTGGAGACCACCATGAGTCCCCTGGTGGACGAAGGAGAGCCTCAAGAGCGGAGGCAGAGGAAGGAAAGTTTGCAGCTTCTGCCTAGACTTGGCAACCCTGGATGGGAAGGCGCAAGTTGACCGACCGCACCCAGCAAGTGGGTTGTGTGAATGCACAGATGACCACTCAGAGAATAACAGTTGCAGGTAAGCAACCTGCCTTTCTTTTTCGTAGTCTCTGTGCATCACACATATGGGCAATTAAAGAGCTTACCCTGCACAGGAAGGAGTCCTGAAAAAAGGATCACAAAGGCACAGTCCTGTCTGGCATGGACATCTAGTCAGTAGTGTTTCGTACTCAATACAAGTGATACACAGTTGAAAAGGAGCTGAGGAACTGGGCAGGAACCCCCTTCCCTGTATACCCGGGAGCCAGAGGGGAGGGCTTCCACTCACTCTGGCATGCTAAGCTGTTGAAGGTTTTCCCCCACAAACTAGGCCCTGCAGAAAAGGCGCAGAGGCCCATATGTGTGATGCACAGCGACCATGGAGAAGAGCTGTTACTTTACGAACCTTTGGGTTAGGATGACAAAAGTGAAATCCTGCATAGCACAGTAAACGCACACATCAGGGACCAGGTATGTGTAGGATTTCCAATGCCTACTTGAGGAATCATTGAAACTTGGGCCCTCACACAGAACTAAATACCTGAATTGAGTGAAGGCTGCTGCTTAAAATCCTTCCAGTGATAAGAATTCTCCCTTCAGGTGCATGATGTAGAGCTAATTCATTGCAGTGCTTGCCATATGAGAGGTTCCTACAAAGGTACATACAAAGGAACCTAGAGAGTCAGAGCTTCTGCACCGGAGATGTTTAATTTGCTACTGTCAGGATCAAAACTTGGCTGGTCCCGCAAGTGTCTGCAGAGCCAGGTGCTCCTTGTGGGGAAACAGCTGGGAAACATTCTGTAGCTGAAGATCCTGGAGAATTACATTAAATACACTTTCACACTATGGCTCAAGTCACAGGAACAGAAGCTGTCCCCAGAACTCCTTGTGCTTTGGCTTCTAGTACCTCTTTGCCTTGTTCCTGCCTTCCTCTGAGTAGACCCTGTTTTGCTCCAGCTGCTCTTACTCTTGCTGCAATGATTCATCTGGTAAACCAACCTTGGAATTGAGCTTCCTCTCTCTCTCTCTGCCTGAAATCCAACTGCTTCTCTGTGCTTTAGACCAGGGACTGTTGACTCACCTCCAACCTCCATTGGCAAAGCTCTGGACTCTTGTTTGAGCTCATACCCTGGACCAGGCATTCTGCGTATTCCTGCTCCTGCCCATGGCCCGGCCCTCACAGCCACTTGATTGAGTCTCCTTTTATTTCCTTTGCAGGAGGAATAATTTGTCTTTTGCATGCCCCCCCACCTTACAGGAGTTCCCTTTCTCTAACTAGGTTCACATAACATGCTAATCCACTCTGACTTGTAAGCCTGGGATGGCTTTTTCACTGTCTGGACCAGGAAGCATGGTGGATTCAGATTGCTTGACAAGCCACCTCTGCCTTATAAACTACCAGGAATTACGAGTTGTGTGAACCTTGTTGTGGCTTGTTATAGATTCCATTGCACAATGACAGGATGGTGCTGTGGTACAACTACACTATTGTGGACGTGCAATAACATAGTGGCCTGTAAAAAAAGACAAAAATGGCTACAAAATATGGGAGAAACCATGGAGAATAACAACAGTGTGGAATGGACCAGCAAACTTCTGTGAGAGAGAAACCACAAACGCACAACAAACACTTTGTGCAGAGCTCATGTTCTCAGTTGCTGCTCCACAGTTCTTCTTAGAAGGTTCCCCAGACTCCTGTTTGGCCTGGCGTACCCTTTGTAAAACAAGCTAGAAGCAAAAGGGAATACTGCTGGGAAACTGAGTAGTATTCCAGTGGCTTCCCAAAACAGGGATATGTTGGGGAACATTCTGAATATCTCACCAATCCACTTGCTTGAGAAAGTGTAATCCTCATATCTGTATAAGAGACCAAATGAAATTAGACATGCACAGTCTGAGTTTGGGGCCATGGAAGTATCTTCAGATGCTGACTGTCTCTCCAAGTTTCCTTTATAGGATGCTCTGTGTTGGAGAATCTCAATTACTCTTCCTGCTATGTCTAACCTGACCATTTGTAGAATAACTGAATACTGAAAAATACCAGTAACCCACCAGTAACTTCCTTCCAAAGGTGGACACTTCTCAACGGTTGCAGAAATGAGGTACACATCATAAGATTTTGACCCTGTGTTGCATGTGTTTGCAATG
This sequence comes from Varanus komodoensis, assembly GCF_004798865.1. Lineage (NCBI taxonomy): Eukaryota > Metazoa > Chordata > Lepidosauria > Squamata > Varanidae > Varanus > Varanus komodoensis. Next base: position 9,800,909 of record NW_025335856.1, read on the forward strand.
ATCATCTACATGGTGAGAAGCACTAGGGCTCAACTGCATGAAAGAAACATCACTAAAATATATATTCTTAATCAAGGAATTAACCTTTTATTAAAACACTTTTTAACATCGTAAGTCATTATCATCATACAACACTCTTCTGCTTACCTTAACATTTTTTAGGGAAAAAACCCCAAAGATTACTTGCAAATTATATATATTTTATTATCCAAAAATACATTGCATATATAAACTAGATAATACCTTTCCAGTGAATGTTTTTTAAGTTTTAAAAAATACCCAGCAAGGAAGAATTACCTATGAACATTTTAAAAATCACACAGACTGGAAGAGATTAGCTTGACTGCTTTACCATCCCATTGTTCAATAAATTAAGACAAAATTATCAGTGCTTCTTTTAAAAATTACAACGAGTTTATAATTTTCTGTTTTAAGGCATTTTTTCTTGTAGGTTTTTGTACATGAGCTGGGAATGTTCCAGAGAATAGTTTGAACAGGTTAGACTTAGTTGCTATTACCTTAAGGCCCATTGTTCCCACTTCTATAAGATCAGGCTTAGCCCTGCAATCTTCAGCGGGTTACAAATCTGGTGACCATTTCTGCATTGCCTCCCCCACCCCTGCAGATTTGCCATGAGATACCAGGAGTTTGTAAAACTCTAGTAAACTTATGGTATGAAAGTGGGGTACAACTTAGGACAGGGGTAGATACAACCTAATACCCTTCAAATGCTTTGGACTGGAATCTTTGACCATTGGCCATGCTGGCTGAGGTTGATAGGAGCTGTAGTACAAGATATCTGAACGTAATCGGGATTTCTAGTCAAGGGTATGGACTTCAGGGCTCCTCCATTGCTCTATATAATATGGAACACACTCAAACTTCCCATTCAGCTGTTCATTTAAAGGAACAACGAATAATCACAGGCAAGCTATCTTTCATGGAAACTTGTCCTCCATTATGAACATAGAATACTGCATTATACTAGGTCATACTTGTAACGGGAAGCCAGCTGGGATTCCCCATTCCCCTGGACAACAGCACTAACTCCTGCCCAGAAATTCCCAGTCCAGAAACCTGGGACCAGGCATTGGGATTCAGCACACGACAGACCCAAGCTTGGGGAAACAATGCATACAAGTCTAAAAAGATAAAATCAGGAAAGAGGGAGAAGGGAGGGGGAAGGGGATTTGGACAGCAGCAACAAAGAAAGCTACAGACAAACAAGAACTGACTCCCAGGGCCTTGCTGACCATCTCAGACAATAAAACCAAAAAAATCTTCTATCTTAGCCTAGACAAAATAACTCTACTTTCTAACAGCACAGAAAAACAGGATACCAGAGCGGTCATTGATATGGAGGATTGGTAGCAGGACAGAACATTTCCCCAAGAGAGGAACAAAACAATTATCAACCCTTGGAGCTTCATTCTCCCCAGCCTTGGTCAACTGACTATGGGTCGACCACCTAATTCACAGACTCCAGGGGTTACCCATCAATTCTAGGAGCTGGTGATCAATTTGTCATCCCTGTTTATCTTCTGCTGCCTTGAGGCTAATTGAGAGTTCTCCTTTCCCTAACCTGAGATGGAAGTGAAAATCTCCCCAAGGCCTTGGCTGCTGGTTTCCCACAAGGCTATCACCTGATATTTCCAGCGTTTTAGTCTTTCCTGAGTTAACCTTTCCCCTGCCTCCTGAAGCCTGGACAGCAAATTTATGTTACAAGACTATTATCCATCAAGCTTGGTATTGTCTCCATTGAATGTGAGAGGTTCCCCAAGATATTCACAGAGAGGTCTTTTCTGACACCTGTTACCATTTAACTGGTGAAAGTGGGGCAGGAACATAGGGTCCAAGGCACAGAAGACTTTTGAGTTCTACTCCCTTCACACTCATCTGTCCTGTTAAGAAGCTCCTGATGAGCTTCTGAAGAGTCCCATGGCAGCTCCATAGTCAACCTAAAAGTTTGGTCTGCAGAAAACACTGTAAACTTGTAAAATTTATTTGTATTTTTTAAAAATAGCCTGGCTATAGGTCTGCCTCAGGGTTCTCTCGGACAATGTTTTAAAACTGGCAAGTCTATGTAAGCCCAATGATTAATATATTTGGGTTAGCTATGGAGACACAACAGAGGCAAGTTTACAAATGATGGATGTTTAGTGCACATGACAAATATTTGTAGTTTTTCCCTGGGATACAACATGGGTGCAGAAAGCACAGGAAAGCATTTAACATTTGGCTATATCCCGAACAGTTGGAAAAATATATTTTAAGAAAACTGTATTCTGTATTTTAAGAAAACTGAACCCCAGGAAAAAATTCTGATGATACCCTAACCCTGACTGATGGTGTAGTCCTAGGAGTCATTGTTCTGAGAAGAACAGAGCACAGTATTTTATGCCTGCAGAGAGAATCTTGGTCTTCTGTACTGGGATCCAACTCTAGTTAATCAAAACCCTTTTTTTCCTTTTACCCACTTTTGTATATAATAACACATTGGACAACTAATGTTGATAAGAAATAAACTGAAACAGAAGAAAACTTGTACTTTAATTACCCAGAGAATTTTACACTCTGGGTTTTACACTCATACCTACACTATGAATTTAAACATTTAGTGCTCAGTCTTATAGATATTTGGGGAGCCAAAAATCCTGACTGAGGAATGGTAGGCATTGTAGAATTTTCTTTCTGTCTAAATAGTATAGGATTTTGCCCTTAAATTGGCATTTATTCTCTCTGGGAAACACTGAGGTGTTCCATATGGGGTAACAGGTGGACTTTTAAAGAGAAGTCTTGCCTCCATTATCAAATGTAATTACCAAGATTCTTTGGGGGTAGCCAGGATAGTTAAAGAAATATAGATTTGTAGTGTACTTTCACTCTTAGTTTCTGGATATAACTATTTTTTTTTCTTCAAAATTGTGGGTCGTTTGCTTGTTTTTGCAACAGACACATTATGTACATGTTCCTTTTAAAAATGTTTATTTTATTAGCCAAAAAGTACAAAGCTGAAACCCAAATGTACAGATTGGAAAGATGTACAAATCGCATGTAAAAAACAAACAAACAGTGGATTTGATAGTAAAAAATAATTGCATTTGTGACCGAGGTCAACTCGTTTCAGTTTTCATCTTTTTCTTTCAATACTGTGAGATATAGGTAAAAACATAACTCTGCATAATTTATACAGTAAGTTGCCCTCTGACTTTGTTGACCCTCTGTGTAGCAGTCTGACAAACGCACAGCGTTCGTGAATCGGGTGTTTTTTGCAACTCCCAGAACTCCGGCAAAGCTTCAGGAGTTACTGTCGTTAATATTAGTTCCATTTCTCATTCATAAGAATACCTGTCCTGGATGCATTATAACTTCTTTTTTCCTGGTCTTGGATGTTTCCAGCAATATCAATAAAACTGTATAATATATGCACATTCTTGAAAGGTCCTTTCAATGCCCTTAATTGCCTTAAGATATACATATGTATCTATAGGAATATATATATATATATATATATATATATATATATATATATATATATATATATCATTTTCTTTCCTTTTTTTCCAGTTGGGTGAAAAAAGACAGGCCATGACTGGCTTTAAGATTCCAGTTGTTGTCTCCAAACCTTGTCCCTATAATATTTGAAATTCTTCCTACTTGCCCAAAACCAGAAAAAAAAAAAAAAACTGCCATTGTCTTTAGTCTGGAACATACAAGCTCTGATCTTCAAATAATCAAAGGTCTTGGTCTCTTTTTTAATCTTCAAAAAATGCTTTGTCTCTTTCCGAAGTGATACCCACTGCAAAGTTCATAAAGCTGCTAATTTAGTCCAAAGAGGATATAAGGCTTAGAACCAAACTAAAACATACAATACTGGCCCATGAGAGAATCATCTGCCATTCAAGACAGAAGAAGCAGGGTTACAAAAATAAAAAAGTTTATTCCAATAATAATTATAATAAAAATAATAATATCCAGTTTCTCAGCTTTTTCCCAACTAAAAGGTGAATGTCTATCAAAAAGTCCAGAGATATCCAAGAATGGAAGAAAACATCCACTCAGAATGAGAAAGGCCTCCAAGGTGAAAAGCATCTAGTAGTAGCTGCCTAGGTGTGATGGCATGTGGGAATTAGCATGGCGTGGTACATTGGGATTTGGGTAAATACTTCCTGTAGGGGATGTCCAATATGGTGATGCAGCTGCAAAGAAACTGGAGGAAGTGACGGGCATAGAGGAAGGGTGAGGAGGCACAAAGTTCACTTTCTGCTGGTGCGTATGATATGAAGGCATGTATGAAAGATCTGAAGGATATTTGTACATTGATGACTCAGTTGGGTGAGGCTGAAGAGCTTGGGCGATGCCATGAAAGTCAAATTTATAAGCATATCTCTTGCCATGCACTTTGGTCATAATGTTCTTGTCATAGTAATACCGGAGGGCTCGGCTCAGCTTGTCATAATTCATGTTGGGTTTGCTCTTGCGTTCTCCCCAGCGCCTGGCCACCTCATCTGGGTCTGTCATCTTGAATTCCCCATTGGTTCCTTCCCATGTGATGCAGCTGGAGTTGGAGCTGTCCGACAGCAATTCAAGTAAGAACTGCCATAGCTGAATTTGCCCACTCCCTGAAAAAAGATGAGAGAAAAGGCCATGACATCATATAACTGTTTGTTCATCACTCTTTAGCAGCATTTGGCCAGAAGTCTGGCTGTCAAAGTTGATGAGGCAAACAGGCAGGGCATTTCCAGGGGTGTCCCTATATCTTTGGAATCCTTTTCTCAAAGACAGTAAACTGTTAAATTGGCCTCCGTTTCAGTCTGCATTTTGCTAAATCCAGCTCATTTGGGTTTGGTCATTGGATTGCCTTGTATGCGTTTAAACAATTTTGGAATGGATCCTTGTATGTCAGCTTGGAAAGACTTTATCATGAAAGTGGTCTATAAATTTCCTGATCAAACAAAGCCTAAAATCCAAGAGTTTCTAAAAGCATTAAAAATCCTGACTTAAAACAGGATTTTAAAGTTGACAACTTATGGTACTTCAATTTCCTACAACTGTTTTGGCTTACAACTCTCATCAGCCTTGCCACCATAGGATATGATAGGAACTGTAGTCCTCCAGATGTTTTGGCCTACAGGTTGCCTGTCCACAAGTGACATGATACTAAGTTTCAAAGCATTTGAAAATATATTTTTTTCTGCAGATTGGGAATAATATGAACTATCACTTATGTTTTAAGTTGTCACAGTCTTCATCTGATAAGCAACAGGTTGTCTCCAATTACCTTCAAGTGACAAGGAGAATGTATATCCCTCTCAGGACTGAGACCACTTGAGATAGCAAGAAGGGTGGCAAACACAAAGTGTTCAGTGAATGTCTTGGGCTTTTGATTGTTCACTTCTTAAATACCAGCCATGTGGGAAGAGGTGATCAGGACTGGAACTATTGGGAAGGAATTTACCTTTTTCTTCCCGTGCACTCCAAATAACCCCCAGTAGTCCCAGGTTATTTCCCACAGGAAGAAAGCTGCTACTGGTACCACAAAAAACTCACTCTCTCAAAGTTGCTTTTTCTATGGGAGAGAAGCTAATTCCAGTAACAATTTTACAGCTTCCCTCTAACAAGATAGAGCTGTTCTGAGGGTGCGTGCATGAGGGAGGATTAACACTGTTACTCTGTAAGGGTTTGGGTGTAAGATGGCTTTCCCCAATCTCCTTCTGCCCAGATGTTTTGGACTTCATCTTCATTTGGATGTCATTTGACTGGGTTAACTCCCAAATGGACAGAGGGAACACTGTGGACATAATCTACCTTGACTTTAGCAAAGCTTTCGACATAGTTCCCCACAACATTCTGATAAGCAAATTAGCAAAAGTGGACTAGATAGAAATACTATTAGGTGGATCCAAAATTGGCTTCTAAATCAGACACAAAGAGAACTGGGCATGTTCAGCCTTGAGAAGAGAAGATTGAGGGGGGACATGATATCCCTCTGTAAGTACCTCAAAGGCTGACACAAAGAGGAAGGGCAAGATCTCCTCTTGCTGACACCAGCATATAGGACATGGAATAATCAGTTCAAGTTGCAACAACACAGATTCAGGTTAGAGACCAGGAAAAGCTTCCTCACTGTCAGAGCAATGCAACAGTGGAACCAGTTGCCTAGAGAGGTGGTAGGTCCTCTCACACTAGAGACATTCAAGGTGAAACTGGACACCCATCTGAGTGGGATGGTGTGACGTGGTGTCGTCCAAAAGCAGGAGGTTGGATCTGATGGCCTTCATGGCCCCTTCCAACTCTTCTATCCCATTATTCTATTTGCAGCACTCCCAGGAACCAAGCCCAATGATCAGGAATGCTACAAGTTGTATTCCTAAACATCTGCAGGGCCCCAAGTACAGGAAGGCTGGTACAAAATCTCAGGGTGCATTTTTTCAGGTCTTATGGGCCTTGGCATGGTATTTGGAAAACTCCACTAGCCAAAATATATATTCAGCAAACCTCTTCCTTTCTCTGAAATGAATTCCTCACATACAAAACTGTTTCAGCTCACAGTAATACCCCTTGTACACATTAACTGTCCTCTGAAACTGAAACACCATGTGACCATAATATTTTGTGACTATTTCATAGAATCATAAAATCATACAGTTGGAAGGGGCCTAGCAGACCATCAGGTCCAACCATCTGCTCAATGCAGGATTCATGTCACCCATCCAGATTTCAACTAGGTCTAACCCTACTTAAGATTAGGTGGGATCAGGCACTTAAGACTTAATTGAAAAGAAATCCATTAAGCAATGGAATGGTAGTCAGGACACTTGAAAAGAGCTGAAAGTTATCTCTTATTTTATTATTTTAAAATGTCTAGTCCACCCTTTATCCTAACAGATTCCATTGTGGTGCACAATAATTAAAGTATATCAAGAAAAATTATAAAACAAAGTGGCATTAAAAAACCCAAACCAACACAAAAAAGGGGAGGTAGCAACATCATAAAACTGCAGACAATACAACCTTTTTCAAATGTCTGGGCAAATTAAAATACTTTGAGCTTAGCCTGGAAAGATGAATTTAGGCAGTGGATTAATAAGCTCCTTATTCAAGTAGACTCACCTGGGTTGGCTAAACGGCTGCTGGTGGGTCCTAAAATCTGGTAGGGATCTAAGGAAAGGGAGCAAAAAACAGGAAGGAAATACAACATCATTCAACCTACTGTCCACAGACAGGACAACAGAGTTCCAATTGTATCTTTAGCCTCAATATGACCATAACACCATCTGTGCTGTGGCCCCTTCCTTATGTTTAGCTTGTGCTCTATCATTGAACTATCACATTGGGCCTTCCAATAGCTAACCACATTAATGTAGGAAAGAAAAGAAAGGACTTCAGAACTAACAGTCATGATATTTGGGACCACATTTCCCATCAGTGATAGACAAAATGTCCAATGTTAAAGGGTCTACGGTAGTTGCAATTCAAACCACTGGAAAGTTCCAGGTTAAGTGTATCAGGTAAACTATACACCCCTTCTCTGTCCAGTTCTGCAGGCAGTCTGGCCATCTGTCTGTCCGTCCATCCATCTGTCCATCCATCTGTCCATCCATGATCTTTTAGTGGCCCACCTCAAGAGAACATGATACAGTTCGGGCTTTTCTGGTCCTAGCTATCTTCCCCTCCTCCAAATTGCTAGCTAGCCGGCACAGATATATTTTCACACATTAGTTTCATTCACTGGTATCAGTGACAATTACCTGGCTGGGATCGTTGCTGCTCTACGTTTTTGTTCACATTTTGTGTCCCTCCCAGAGGAGGACCTAGTAATAACAGTAAAATGTCGATATTTTAGAACAGAGAAAGAAAGAAGCAGGGCAATCACAGCTCCGAAATATGTCAAATGATATTTATAGAGTTATTTAAAGCAGACGCAACGACTACGTTTCTGTTCACCAGTTCTAGAGATGCTGGTGAGATTCTCACAAGCCAGGCTCAAGAAGGATTTTTGGGAACTCAAGCCTCTGGGTTCTTCTTCATCTTGGCTTAAAATCCAAGCCAGAGATGTATTCTCATCTTCCACTATCCCGGCCTTCTCTTTACAATCACCGGCCCTGCTAGGCTTCCACCTTACAAACTATTCTTAGATTGGCTAATGATGCAAGTTGTCAATATAGTAAATATATTCAAAACACAATTAAAATAGCAGTTAGGATCATCTGACTCCATTTACATGCACTACAAACAATGCAGGGATTATACAACAATTATTCTCCTGTGTATCTCTGCTGATCATTTCCATTCCTAAAGTGAGACCCAAATGATGGTGAGTACCAAAATGACTAATGAAAGAATTCTGCAAGACTTAACTGATGATTAATTTGAGGGGTAAAGAGAATTCTGCCTTGGTGTGGGCAGAGTTAGCAAGTGAGACTTTATTTAAAATTATTTTGCCCAGTTCTTCTCGCCAATGAAGCAGAAAATGACCTACAATATTCATAAAACTAATAATTTATATCAGTACTAACTTCACAACAATTATTCACTTGAAAATGTGGCTATTATGAAAAAGTGTTTTCTATTTATCTAAGCAAAAGACATATGACACAAACTCACTTTTATTGTGGCTGGAATGCATGTTATTGCCCCATCCTGATCTTCTAACTGCATCATAAGAGGCATCTAGCAGTAAAATAGGAATAAAAAGAGAAAAGTAGTGGTTAGAGTCATATAAGGACATTGAGGCTAGGAAGCACTAAAAAGAAAAAAAAGATTGGTGCTTGACAATGTCTAAGGAATATCAATGTGATAAGTGGCCAGGTGCCCTACTTCACAGAGGACAGTCCTCTATTTAGGAAATCTGTTTGAACATGTCCTGTATGGGATAAAGTTAGATTTAGTCCAAGTCCAAGTCCAGTCCAAGTTAGATTTAGAGATAAAGAATTATGATACACAAGAAGTAGAGCCTTGAATTTTCACATTGAGAGTTAGCACCTGGCCACCAGACAGAGCAGGCATGCAGATGGTCACCTGTTCACAGTCCTTCTCCTGTGTTGAATGGTATTCCATTTGAATTGAAATAATTAATATTTCTAACTATGCACATACATAAACACACATAACTATGCATATGGGTCTCTTTTTATGTCCTCCTTTTAGTGAAGCATTTCCTCTTTTTGGGCAATGCATAAGAAGCTATTCTATATATGCTGCAGCAAAGTCATTTCATTCAGTATGAGAAAGGAGCATCATCATCCATTGCTTTAGGGTGCTTATCTTAAAAGTCAAGCTGGGTCCAGGGATATCCAGTGCAAATATAACTGCAGTTACTAATCCTACCTGGTAAGCGTAGACTGATGAGGTGGAAGCTCAGATTAGCACATGCATGGATGCATGCATGTTGCACCCATGGCAGGCTTCCTCATGGATCTTATATGAGATGGGACTTTTTAAAAACATGTGGACAACCACAGATCTTCACACCTTTGGTTGGCCTCACTCTGAATACAATGAGAAGGATCCTTTGCCTGAGCCGGCAGGGCAAAGGATTTGGTCCCAGGATTTGATATGTGTGCCTTCTGGTCATCGCAGAAAGAGAATGAATGAACAAAAGCGAAACATGTGAGATCTTGGGACTCTAGTCACTCATTAATGGAATAAGCTGACTAAGGATGTTTTGTAATTTCCTTCTCTGATCGTTTTCAGAGAAAAGATTTGTTGCACATCTGTTGATATATAAAATGCTGTGCTTGGACAAGCAAAGCATTCAATACTTGCAAAACTATTTCCATGGTCCTATAAAAGGGAAAAACTGGAATGTAGGAAGATGTTTATGCATTAAACCAATGATTCGGTTTGTCCAAATCTTGTCCAGCATCCAGCTTCCCTCTCTGGAAGATGCTTCTGAGAAGCCCTGTGACAACAACTGGTATTTGTTAGTGTGTTAGGTTTCCACATAGAGGTTTGATGAACTGAACAGTCCTCCATGAATTTGTACCCCTAAGGACAACAAGATCCATCCCAAATCAATTCCAAAGCACTATGGCACTAAACTTATTCCTTTACATATTCATCTACTGTATTTATGTAGCACTTTCTGCAAAGATTCAAAGCACTGAACGTGCAACAGAGGGTAAGCTGGATAATCTGCATCTTCTAGTCAAATGGAGCCTTGGGGATCCAGGAGAGGCTGTGGCTCAGTGGTAGAGCACTTGCTTACACACAGAAGGTTCAATTCTTGACATCTCCAGGCAGGATTAGGAAGGGACCCTCCCTGAAACTCTGGAAAGCTGCTACCAGTCAGTGTTGAAAATAGTGGGCTAGACAGATTAATGGTCTGAGTACAAGGCAACTCCCTGTGTTCCAAATGCTCATACTAAAACTTTGAGAGCAAATTCCTCTCCCCTCGGCGCTTGATGCATGTCATCTGGAGACTTCTGTGCATCCCAAGCAGGTCATGAGGTGTGACATGGCAATTTCCTCTGCCCTGGACCTCATGCCCCGCACTCCATCTAGACAGCCATTTCTATCCATTTAGATAAAGTACCACAGAAGGGTAGAGAAGAAGGTCCATGTTGTTGAGATATGACATAAGACATTGACCTCAGCCTCCTCGCCTCCCTTTTAGCCCTCTCCAAGGCTGATCTCTAACCTTGGTCAAGCAGCTGAGGTGGTTCTTTTCAGGCCAGCTGCAATGGATATGAATGAGTGTCCTCCCTCTGGAGTTCCAGATCTATGGTCAGAGGACCTTGGAAGTGGGACTCCAAATAACCCCATAGTTCCCTGAGCAATGTTGGGGACTCGTAGGATTGTCCCCTAAATTGATAACGTGCATAGGCAACCCAAATCTACTCATCCTTATCAGAGTAACTAACATCCTTACAAAGTAACTAACTTTGCTCAGGAGGTTTGGCTCTCAAGTATGAATGGAGGCAAACCTAGCCATGCTTCCTAAACTAATACATGAGCTACAACACAATTATCTTTTGGTGTGCAATGCAGTTCTCCAACATTTTTTTCTATATTAGGATATGGTGTTCAAAAGACATGTTTTAGGATACGGCTGTGGAACGTGCGATCCTTCAGATACTGTACTGAAAGGACAGCCTCAGCCAGCACAGACAATGGTGAGGCATGATGTGGAGGGAGACATGTTCTCTACCCCTATATTAGAAGCCCCTGCAAAAATCATTGTGAGGGAAAATTACCTTAAAAATGTGCACTCATTTTTATACAGACCTTTAAAAAGCCAGGTGCAAACTGAAGCAGAAACAGGACAGAATTAACTTACTTTCACACAAAGGCCAACATTATAGGAAGTGGAACAGATGAATTCATCCATCCTTACTCCCAAGTAAGTTCACTTATTAAGAAATGCAGATCTGGATCTGCTGTCTTTGTTTCTTGCCAACCCAACAGTTCTGTTAGAAACAAAAACAGAAATCCCAGAATTTCTCTGCTAAGCAAACAAGAATTTTTCCTTCAGGATAACAGCTCTGAATCAACATCAACCAAAATCTAAGATATTCTTGAATGAGTGTGCACAGGCCCAAATACTATTAACAGAAGGAGTGTCAGAGGGAGGTACCGTCTCGCTCAACAAGAAACAAGCTGGGATTTTCTTTTCTTTCTTAAGATTCCAACCTTTTTCCATGAGCAAAAAAGATAGCCTTACAGGCAGAATTTCAAGTGCAGTTTACAATTAGTCCTGCTTTTGGGATGTACACTCGCACACACACACGAGTCACATTGTGGGTTCTTGTGAACCCCACTAGAAAATGCCTGAGGCAAGAAAAACATCAAGTCTGGGCCCAGTCCAAATTCTTTGCCACTTCCACCAATTTTATCCTTATGAGAACGTTGAGAAGTAGGTTAGTAACCAGGGCCAAGGCCAGGCTATGTCTGAGTGAGGACTGGAATGCCCTGACTCTAGCAGAAGGCATGGCACATGTGTGCCCCTCTGAATGTTGCTAGACTACAACTCCTATCCTCACCCCTGGCTTTGTGGATTAAGGCTGATGGAAGCTGCAGTTCACCAACATCTGTAGAACTACGTATTTCCCACACCTGTTTTGCATCGCGCCCGTTCCACAGCTGTGCAGCAAGCTCACTGGACTACAGCACAAACAGAAGAGGCAACTACACACCTCAGAGCACACAGTCACCTCGTATGTGCATGAGGAGCACACAGAGATGTGACACAACCCGGCGGCACACGCATGCGTCCCGCACACACGGATGTGCTGCAGCTATGCAGAAACAAACCATAAGGAAACACATTTCGTTTTTATTTTAGGAAACAGCCTGGCCTTTCTAAGATCTTTCTGAAGGTGCAAACCAAAGCCAGCCAGCTCATAACCCACACACATGTGCAATAACACCGCTTGCTGTGCACCCAGGGCAAGAGGGAGGGAGGGAAGCCCACTTCTTTTGCCAGGGGGAAAGGAAGGATAATGGTGACTTAGAAAGTGCTCCAGACAAGCTGTCAGGTTGAATTCAGAGAACTGGAGTCTAGTGCTGGGACAGCATTGGCCTGCCGTGATCCCCTGTGAGTAGAGTTTCCTGCTTGCTCCAGCTCAGAGACAACGGATCTTTGTTTCCAGAGAGTTTCTTTTTCTCCACCCGCCCCCCACTTCTTCTTTTTTTCTTTTTTCTTGTTGGTGAAAACACACATGGCTGCCTGCGAAGAGGGTCAGGGAGAAAGCAGACACAACACTAACTCCGGAATTTCAAAGGAAAACATTTAAAAATGAAAAAAGAAATCAGTGTAAGAGAAAGCTACTGTCTATCCTAGAATCAGAAACCCCTGCTTTGGACCACAAAATCATAATAAAAACCAGCCCCAAAACACAGTATGTGTGTGTGGCTTTTGGTTGCAAAAGTGCTAAAATGGATTGAGGTCATTTTTTCATGAAATGAAGAAAAAATCATGCAAAATTTATGCACAGAGAGAGAGTGGGGAGTTGAAATGTAGGGAAAAACCCACAATGGTTTGTTTTTAACCAGATAGGATGGCCTGTTGTATTAATACACATAGATTGTAAAAATCATCTTATTGTGGATTTCTCCTTGCTTACGGAAAATGTCTTTAATGTGGCCTGTTTCCAAAGGTAACACTATTTCCCTTTTCTGCTTCTGAGAATGAAACCTGAGAAATCAGGGCCAAAACAGACGTTACTTTGTAATTTTCCATTTTTACTCAAGAGTAGAACCCACCCTACCCCCAATGCAAATCAGGCCCTAGCATGGGACTTTAGGGGACTCAGGACTTTTATGCCTACTCTCAAGTAAAGCTTTTAGAAGACTGAGCTACTGGATGGAGATATATGTCTACTCTGGCCGTCAGTGCAAGGGCTGAGGGAATAGATGCAGACACACAGAAAGAATTTCAGCTTGCCAGCTGACATTTCTGGACTGCCTGAAGCCCTCCATGGTTTCTCAGCCTCAGTTTTCAAACTGTACCTCCATGGTCCTCAAAGGGATTATTGGGAGAAAAAATCAGAGATCAGGATCACACAATTTTGTATAATCCCTTCCCTCTTTGGGGTGATACAGGGGAAGGTATGTATGCAGTGTTATGGACATCAATAATTATTTTCAGAAATTTCATAATATCACAGCATGTCCCACATTTTCCTTTCCTTGTCTTTGTTAGTCCCTCATTTTCTTTACACTAAGCTTTCCCAGGGGTAGAAATCTTATTTTAAAATATCCGAACTACTTTTATATACATTTTAATTAATATTGTTTCATACTACATTAACACTTCCTTCCCTGCTCCTTTTCTCTACAAGGCAGTTCACAAGTTACATCTTTTCCAACTGCTGTCACGGCTGGCATTCTTGGCAACCACATTCGTACACTGTCTAAGTCACATGTGTTGCACACATGAAGAACCTCCAGTATTAAGTGGTGGCACCTCAGTTAGGGATGCTTCCTCCCCGTGGCTTTGATGTAGCCTTTTCTGCCCAAATGGTTTCTTTTCAGTATCTTTTAATTTAAAATTGTGCTCTCTGGAATCCAGTGAATTTTTAAATCTGCTGCATAGATTTGGTAATGTCATGTATTTTTTGCTTTGCTGCTGAAACTTCCAGGCTGATATTTTTGTGTGTGTTGCAATCTGCTGTGGTTATTGTTCTGATTGTTTATAGCCTGCCCAGAGAACATTGTTATCGTTTTCAGTGTGGATATATTGTTCAATTAATATACATGTATCCAAAGATGAACTGGACAGTTTGCGTTGAATAAACATGGGCTGATTTAGTACTTAAAAAGTCAGACAAAGAACCCACAAAATATATTACATGCAAATACAGATGCAAAGATTTGAAAGGCATTCCTTATGGAACAGAGGAAGTTGCAATTGGGATTAAGAGTACAATCCTATGGATGGCTAATCCTAAACAAGCCCCACTGAAATCATGGGATTTACTTCCAAGGAAATGTGTTTATAAACCATTTTCTTATTGAAATTGCAGGGTCAGTTTCATGAATTTGTACTTGAATCTTTGTTACTCGCCAGCCCCCGGACTTTGTGAGAGAAGGGCACATGCTCCTCCAGTAAAAGCAAAATGGGATTTCAAAATTGCCTGAAATTGTTCCTGCTTGACCATCAAAAGCCACCCTCACTTGAATCTGGTGGAACTTCTCAGGCCTAACGTGAAGTGGTCCATCTAGAAACTGGACAGCCCTCTGAGTGGGATGGTGTAACTTGGTGCCCTGCCACAGCAGGGGGTTGGACCTGGTGGTCTTCATGGGCCCTTCCAACTCTACTGTTCTATGATTCTCTGATTCTATTTTTGGTCATATCAACTACACTGAGTTTTGCATTACTATTCTGAACTCCAGATTCTGTTTGCAACACAAGGAATGTTATAGGCTGCTACTTGCAGACTGCTAGATGATCTGTCTTCCTTGTCCATGAACAAGCATTTGTGGAGTATCTCATTTTTCCTTATGGGCCTTGAATGGCTGTAATATCATCACTGAGCTGCCAAGTCATGGAAATGGAAACAGATTCTTCTCCATTAAAACGAAATAAGCAGATAGGTCCAGATCATTCAACTTAGAGAGAAGAGGAGCCTCAATTCATTTACAAGAAAAATTTTCCTTGGCCAGGAAAGCTGGATGATTCTCATTAGAACAATTTAGGTCTCCAAGGCAGCTGAAGATAATTTGTACTAAGGACACAAAATGCCACACGTTCTAAAGCTTAGGATGCTTGCTAATGTGGAATCTCTGCCAATGTCCAAAGGAGGCTGGGCTTGATCCCAAAGGAACCTACCACATGAACCACCAGACAGACCGATGTGAAGGCAGTCTGAGACTACCTCAGCATGTTCCTGAGGAATCCCAGTTGCACAGGATACCATTATAGGCTATGTGTTGCTTAGTGGTTTGGTTGCCAAGAGTGAATGCTGCTTAATGGCCAGCCAGGACCAGCTATGAATGCAGAACATGCCTATCTGGAGGAAGTTTCTTCAGACTATGGATGCATGCTGGCTTTGCAGTCATTCCTGCTCCCCCTTTATGGTCTGCATAAATATTTATTTATTGCCAGACCCTGGAACAGAGGTATCTTTTGTGATTCCTTGGCCTTTGGACTCTGCTGTGCAACCCCATCTTTTTCCTTCTGTATACATAAGCTCACCACATTGTCCCTCTGATAACATGGCCTCTAGCCCACAAAAGCTTCTGTTCTGCCAAGTGGATTAGTTAGTCAAAAGCAAGAATAGTCTGTACTTATATAAGCAGCCACACGTGAGGAAATCTGATTCAGTCTGATTCAATCCATTTGTGAAAATGTGGGATCCATTTGCTAAGCTGTGGAAGTCCTGATTTCAAGAACCAACAGCCAAGCTTGATATTGGTTTAATTATACATTCTTCCGGTTTTAATTTAATAAACTATGTTGATGGTGGTGAGATAGAACACTATCCTGTATCAGTTCCCAAACAGCTTCTTGGATCTGTAACAGTATTTATTTTTATTTATTTATTCAAAACATTCCTATACCGTCCCATCACTGACATCTCAGGACAGTTTAGGACAGAGTAATACAATACAATAAAAATAGAAAAAAGAGTTAAAAAGTCCCCCGCCCAACTCAGGCATCACCTATTTCTTGCACTCTTAGCACTTTCTGCAGGAAATTCATTGCATTGCCCACAGTCCTTTTTATCAGAGGTGGAGACCTGGGGAAAGCTTTCCTGAACATTAATAGTGTGTGGAACTAGGCAACAGCAACATGTAGCCTTTTCTCTACGAATACCCAACAATATTTGCTTTTGTTCATGCATACAGCACCCCGAGTGGCAGAAGTTACAATAAATGAAAAACAAAAAAACAGAAGTGTCCCTGTTACAGCCTGAGCACTTGCTCGCTCACTCGCTCCTTCTGCTCTGCTCCCTCTGTTTAGAGTGGTAGCACCTGTCTGGGTCCAGAAAAGAAGGCGGCCGAGATTTATGGGTGTGTGCCTGCTGCCCACGGACAGAGGGTCGATGTTTGTGTGTTGGCTTTGTTCAAGCAATCTTTCGTTATGTTTTAAATAGATAACCATTCAGCTGGAGATGGGAGCCAGGCGGGAGCGCCACGAGCTTTGTCGCTACCTTGCAAACTTGTTTTCCTCTTCGGATGGCTGGGGCTGCTCCGAGGGATGAGAGCTGGGGAGGCAGAGGGTTCAAGTGGCTGACTACTTCGCAGACAAAAGGAGCACCTGCAGAGTTCAGTATTAATCCTCTGTACATTGGCTGTGGTGAGGGGGGTGTTTCTATCTGTCTCTAAGGCAGATGGCTGAGGTTAAACATGCAGCAGGGGAATCAGATAACATCCTCTACTGAGGCCGAAACTACACAGTACAGGAAATGCAAAGATGCCACCCAAACCTGCATCCTCATGTCGAGCTCTCACGCTTCCCTGCAGTGCATACACTCACTTTCCTGTGAAGTTTTAGCATCGCATCGTACGTTTGTTCGCCCTCGTTAGAAGCCTCCAGTGATGCGGAATAGAAAACCCTAACGGAGCTGTGATGTTTAAGTGTGTTCCTATAGACAGACTGCATTTAGATGGTACACTGGAGAAACATGTCCCATGTGCCCCCCACTTTCCCTGCTGTGGTTGCAAGGAGGTCATGTTCTTCTGACAAACCACAGTTCAGCATATTATCTGACCCATAACTGTGGTTAGTGTTGTTAACCATCATTTGTTTGCATAAGCCAGTTTCGTAGACCAGGGTCCGACACAGGTTTATTTCAAACAAACTGTTGTTACGATTGACCCCACCTTGTCACTTTCAGACAACACAACAAACTAGGGTTAATCTGGAGGCAAGTGCTTCCAAATCACTGTGCCAAAGGCAAAAGGAAAAGTGAGTGATCCCAAATCACTCTGTGATTCATTCTCCTTCTGTTAAACTATGATTTACTGTCACAGGATGGGGGAACTTGTGCATAATAAATAAATAAATAAATATGCAGATTTTGTTTCTGGAGGTATCTCCTTTGACGCCCACAGGGCTCACAGTCACTCTGGAGTCCTGTGTAAAATCAGAGTTTATAGACTGAATACTTGTAAATAAACAAACCTGAATTTTTGGCATGAGAGCAGCCCCATATCCCACAAAAGGCAGCTTTCTGTATTTCTGCTGTAAGTTGATCCTGAAAGTCCCATTGCTCAGATAGAAAAGAAGGCAAAATTATTTTTTTATTATTGTATAAAGAACGTGTAAATAAATTTAAGAGTTGAAGGACCTTTGCACTGTATGCCTTAAAGGACACACAGCAAAAATAACATCACTGGCAGCAGTTCTCCCTCAGCATTCAGTTGTACAGGTTGATTGTGCAGTTTGCCTTTTCTGTAACATGTGAAAGCAGCTCCCTAAACAGATTTCGATACTGGAAAAACAGGTTGCTGCTTTGCCATCTATATCATCCTTCCTCTACATTAGGAGGAATTGTTAAAGTAGCAACTTAGCATCACAGCCACATCCTGAGCTAAATTAAATTGTGGGACAGGCTGCTTAGCTTCACACCCACCCCTTGATGACCACTGCTGTGGCAATTTGAATTGAGAAACATCCAGAGAAATACATAAACATAGTGAGTCAGAAGGGGTTTCCTGGGTCATCTAGTCTGACCCCCAGCTCCAGTCAGCTTTGTTTCTGTAATGACCCTCAACCATGTGACACCCCATCACAAATCCATATGTGACTATAAAAACTCCCTCTTCTCCAGGCTGAAAAGACCCAGCTCCCTCAATCTAGTCTCATATGTCACCACCCCTCATCCAATAGTAGGGATAGAACTGGGGACCTCTTCCTTGAAACCTACAACCCAGTAAGTTAAATATTAAAGTACAGCAAAAGCTTCCCAGAGGAGATCACATGCGACTTTTCATCCATACTCTGTGCAAAGTCAGTAAGAGAGGCCATTGCTCAGATCGCTGACTTGTTCCATGGTGGTGCTTAGGCTTTTCATACAAAAGATCACAGGTTTAGTCCTTCCTATTGCCCATTAAAAGAATCAGGTAACAGGTGTTGGGAAATACAAAGTCCCTGGAGAAACACTGCAATTTTGTAGGAAAACAGTTTGTTTCCAGCAATTTGAACAAGAATAAATAAATAAATAAATAAATAAATAAATAAATAAATAAATAAATAAATGTAGGATAAATGTTATTCATACTATCCCTCTCAAGCCCTGGTCTAGGCTGGCTTAAGATGGAAATATGATGGGGTCTTCTACCATCATTCAGTAAGCCTATCGTCTTCAACTTAGATTTCCTACAGTAGATGCATGTCCTTGTTTCAAGGCAACCATGGGTGTTTCTATATGTACACGTGTTAGAAACATTCTTGCAACTTCACCTTACCAAAGAGATGGTTTTTCTCTCCCTCCACCTATTCTGCAATTTCCTAAAG
The DNA here is from genome assembly GCF_004798865.1 of Varanus komodoensis. Lineage (NCBI taxonomy): Eukaryota > Metazoa > Chordata > Lepidosauria > Squamata > Varanidae > Varanus > Varanus komodoensis. Next base: position 9,819,816 of record NW_025335856.1, read on the forward strand.
TCAATTTTAGCTTACAGTATACCTTCAAGGTTGGCAAAAGTTAAACTGAAACAGACTCGGCTTGCATTTTCCCCCTGAATGTGGGGAGGCTTTGGCCTATAAAGCCAGGGGGAAGCTGGGATTTAGATTAAGTGATTGCTAGGGGAAATGGAATCAGCTGCTGCAGGATGTGGGAATCAGGCAATATGATGAGACATGACTATTTGCAGAATTGATTTTATATATAAGATGTGTGCATCATGACGAAGCTAACAGCCACAACAGCATGAGTTAGTGGAAGTCCAGATGCCCCCTGGCAGGGCAGGGCAGGGCAGGGCAGGGCAGAATGCTATATGCTTGGAGAGAAGTGATACAGGAGCATACGTGGCTGAACTGCACCGATTCCTCTAAGCAAGCCCAAGACATGACTTCCAGGGTGCCAAAAAGGCAGATGTCACATGAACTTTCCTTGTGACATAGTGGATTGCAAAACCCATCATCTCCAGCCAGTATGCCCACAAAGCTGGACTAATGGGAACAGTAGTTGATTAAGAAAGTGGCTTTAAGTGATCTACAGCACATTTAGCATGGTGCAATCCTACTGGACAGTAATTCCCAGTGATTCCAATGGGATCTATTCACTTCTGAGAAGGGAGCACTGTGCATGCATTTCTAGCAACCAATCTATTCTAGCAACCAATCTATGGAGAATAACCATACTCCACTGTATGTATCTCGGAACAAGATTATGTGCGACAGCAGACATGGCAGGGCCACTGAAAAGAGGCCTCTCCATTTCCACATAATAGAAAGCTCTCCAGATTTGTGTGTCTGCCTGATCAAATGGGCCTTTGGACTGCTCCAGCACAGTCCACATTTATTTATTTATTTATTTCCTGCCTTTTTCCTACAAAGGGCTCAAGGCAGCTTACATCTCCTCCTCCATCTTAGCCCCACAACAACAACCCTGTGAGGTAGGTTGGGCTGAGAGTCTGTGACTGGCCCAAAGTCACCCCTTCATTGGCTCCATGGCTGAGTGGGGACTAGAACCCAGATCGCCTGAGTCCCAGTCCCATGCTCTTAACCACTATGCCACACTGGCTGTTCTTATATCTATTTTTTCTCCAGAATTAATGTCATTTCTCTTAACTGTTATGTAAGTGAACACACTTGGGATGTGTTACAGAGTAACATATGCATGTCCACACACAAACACACATGAAGTCAAGTCTCTGTCCTAACAACATTCTTGACAATGGGATGAAAATGAAAGGATGGCATTGGAAGGGAAAGGGATCAAGACCACAAAACAAAAGCAATGGAAGTGTTCAGATTTCATTATAGGGAAGGTGTCTAAAGGGTCAAGACAAAGCCTATGCAATGACAGGACTTTTAAAGAATTTCAGACAAAGCATTGTTTCCCATAGTGCAAAGGAAAAGTGCAGCACAGATTGTATCAAAATCTGATTGGATATCATACTGAATTGTAAGTATACTCTACAATGTTAGGAACTCTACCTGTCGCATCAATCAGTCGATATCCTTCCTAGCCTCTGCAATGTCCACATCTTTAAAGTTTTATCTGTTCATCAGCATCTTTTCTCAAAATACTGTTTTTATTAAAATCTTCATTCCTAAGACAAGTGCAGAAGGGCTGGCACAGGCTTTTTGAGGTCAGCACATCTATTAAAGTCTAGATCAGCCTTCCTTAATCTGGAGCTCTCCAGACATTTTGGAGTACAGCTCCCATCACTCCCGGCCATGCTAGTGACAGTTGATGGGTGTACAATCCAGAACTCCTGGAGAGTACCAGCTGGGTGAAGGCTGTTCCAGAGGAAAAAGAGTGACACATGTCTGGAAGGAAAGTATGATAGACGAATATGATTTGTCTTACTACTTCCTCTAATTTAGTGCCCATTATGAGCTAAGTACCATCCCAAATTTGGTAGTCATTATGTGTGTGGCTGGTGGTCATTACATCTAGCTGTCTGGTGAACTGGCTGTCTAGAAAAGCCATTGCTTTTATCCCCTTTGCTTAGCTTTGATATGGTATGGTGTAGATTTGGTGAAGGAAGGAAGAAGCAATGGACAGGACGGGACGCTTGCTACCATTATGGTGATCCTGTGTGAGAACGTAAGACCAGCCCTGCTGGATCAGACCAGGGGCCCATCTAGCCCAGCATTCTGTTCTCGGTGGCCAACTGAGTGCCCACAGGAGACCTGCAGGCAGGGCATGAGTGCCACGGCACCCCATTTCCCTGCTGCTGGGGCCCCCAGGCATGCTTAGAGCAGAACGCAATGAGCAAAGCGAGGAGCCATGGAGGATCTCCTCCATGCAGTGGACAGTCTTCTGTGTGAAGTCCAAATCTGGTCCAGAACTAAAAGGACAGCAAGACGTAAGAGTAGGGGCCATGGAGCTCTCCAACAGCTCAAGCAACTGGAAAGCAGTTGGGCCACTGGGCAAGGGAGCACTAATTCTTCATGTGCTTGGTGCCTTTTGCATCCAAGCCACCTGGCAAATGATGCACAGGACATGTAAAGATCCGGAGGGGAAAGCTCACCTTCTTTGGTATTGAGTCGCGAGGATGGCTCCATGTGGGCTTGCGTATTGTAAGACAACAGTGAGCTACCTGGGAGGAAAAAGAAGAAGTTGTTTAACTCCATGCAAAAAGAGAGAGAGAAAAGTGCATTTTGCAATGGGAAGAGGAAAGGGTATTGGGAAGTGGGGACGGGTAGTTAATTTTGCAATTAAGTAGCCATTATCAAATTGCAGATACTTGGATGGGAGCTGCTGGACTGCAGGCCAAGAAAGAAAGGATTTCTGATGAGACATGGGGAGTGGGAGAGGGTGGGGAGGAAACCCCCTTTGCAGGTGGCATTATGCATCTCAAAGGCACGAGCAATACTGTGACAGACTAAAGCCTGGGGCTGCCTTGCATTTTGGGGCAAATTTCTATGACTAGAGGCCAGGATAGCCAGCCAAATATCCTGCTTTGCAAAGGACACTCCTTTGAAGAGACACCAGAGCACAGTTATACTACGTGAAAGTACCCTTTATGTTAAGAGCCATAACACCAAGGACTTTGCAAGTGTCCACCCACATTTAGTGCTTGCATAGCAGACTGATGAACCGCACTGTAATTCTTTTTCATGTATAATTATTTCTAAGTTTACACCTATGCATATTCATTTGCATGCATAACTGTATATTGCAACAATTAAGCAAATTGATACCTGATGCTCCTCCTTTTTGGGGATGCATTTCCTTTCTTTCGGTAACATGCAAGTGCTGATCCTACTGACCAGTAAAATGACATCCAGGTAGGTAATCAAAACTGAAAAGCTGTTAAATGTGGAACATAAACCACTTAGAGTAGAGGGGTTGGCCCACCTAAAGTCCTCAGCTTGCTCTAGGGAGTTTCCTGGCATTTGTGGCTCCTTCCCCTGGCCCAGCTCCTTTTCCCTGATGCTTTCCTGAGTGGTGTTTTCCTGATTTTTTACAGAGGTTCCTTCCTGTCCTCAGTTCCAAATTGTTGCTGTCAGTAACAGCATTAATCTAAGTGGGCTGCCATGTTTGGCTCCCTCCTACCAATTTGCCTTCAAGCTCCATTCACCACTGGAAGACAGCTCACACCCTAAGTCTTCTCTCTCTCCCGTTCCTCACTCTCACTCAAAGAGTTTCTGCACTCCAGCCTTAAAGGGATCAACTAATCTGCATAGATTTGAATATGAATATAAGAACCATTTTAAAAGCAAAGAAAAAAAAA
>NW_025335856.1:9823661-9858804 GCF_004798865.1 Varanus komodoensis
CTGAACATACCATGTATTTAGGGTTTAATTACAATACTTAAATGTAAAGTAATTAGCATTTGTAAAAGTGTGTTGCTCAATCAATTTGGGGTCACTCATTTGCCCTTCAATACTGAAGATGCATGACCTATCCTTCATTAAAAATCCATTCTGGAATGGTGAATAATACATTAAAAGCTTAAGAATTTTAAAATAAACAAAAGCAGAATATAATAAGTTATCTTGCAAACAATAAAAATAAAAATGACCAGACAGAAAACAATAAAAGTAGAAGCAATACTGTCATTTAAAATGCCAAGACAAAAGTTTCTTGACCAAGTGCCAAAGAGATTTCAGATCTGGCACCAAATACATTTCCTTAGGTCCAAACTAAATGTTCTTCTAAACACACATAGTGGAGGCATTGTATATGTGATTCTCTGACAAGTGCACATGGAAGAATTGGCCCCAATTCAGATTAGGACTCCACACACACCTGTTTTCAATCAGCAGAATAAATGCAGGCTTTTAATTTAATTTAATTTTATTTTCTCTTCTCTTTTTTAAAGCAGTCTGTACGGGATTTCAATAGGAAATGAGTGGGGAGAAGCTTTAGTGCCTTTCCCCAAATTCCATGGACTCAATCCCTGCACTTGCAGGAGAGTAGGGATTACTCTACCTTCTGCAATTAGAAGAAAATTTAGTCTGGCCTTTACCGCAAGGATAGTCCAGAATCAAGGCACCATCATCAAAAAGGCCCTATCTTTTTACATTCATAATCCATATTGATGACTGACGGAACTTGGAGAAGATTTTCATCAGAATATTATATTGCACCCACAAGTTAATGTGGGAGGAGATGCTTCTTCACATAGTTGGACACCAAGATATTTAGGGCTTTATTTAGGCACCAGCATCTCAAATTGGATTTGTAAGCAAATAACAGCTGATGTGAATTCTTTTAGCATAACTTAGTTCCACCTAGCTAAACCAATTAGAATTCTAACAGCAACATACTTCATTAACTGAAGATGCTGAATTATCTGCAAGGAAAAGCTCCATATAGAATGCATTTCATTGATGCAGCTAGAAAAATTATGATGAGGGCATGGATTTTAAAAAGGGAACTCTTCTGATTTCTATTCCACTTGGACAAGATAAGCCAAATGAGATGCTGTGAACCCCTGAGAAGGATCTGGTCATCCCATGTGGCTGCCAGTAGGACTTTGGGGAAAAGAAACCAGAGTGCATCCAGCAATACTTACTCAGCCTCAAACTCTATAATAATAAAGGATAATGTCTGTCTGTTGCTCATTGCCACAGCAGTGCCACAAAACCTGGGCACCTGAAGCTTAGTATGTGCAGTAGAGGGTGTGCCACTTGGGCTTATGGATTTAAAAAAAATAAATAAATTTTAAATTAAAACTATTTAAACATATCCACCCTCATGATCATGAGGTGGCAGATTTTGCTAATCAGAAGTAGCTTTGCAAATGATACAGTTCAAAGTCACAGGGCAATACTCCAACAGGACAAAGCTAAATGGTTGCCCATTCCTCGGCTCTGAGGTATCCTCCTCAGGGGGACTGGAGTGGATAGAAATCCTTAGGGAACTCTAGGGGTGCCACTGGCTTCACTGAAATGTACGAAGGGCCATTCTCACCTACAGAAATAGAGCAAGTCAGAAGGGGTCTCCCAGGCCATCTAGTCTGACCCCTGGCTCCAGCCAGCTCCGCTCATGAAATACCTGCAAAGCAGGCTGGTCAGCTCATTTGCAAATAAATGTTTTTGGAACTGAAGTTCTGAGTCCATCTCAAATTAACTCAACAGAACACATTCTAGAATATAAGCATGTTAAAGCTACCCTACACATTCCAAACATTTATAACTGGTCTAACTTCTCTTCCACTTGAGAATGGAGGTAAATCACACACTGGAATGATTCTACACACATGCCCACACAATCCCTTGGTGCTGACAGAGGTTTGTCTGCTTGTTTAAGTGGAAAAGCCCTGAAAATATAGCTATTCATGCACACATTTTGAAGCAGTGCTGTTCTGGAAGCCCTGTACCATATATATTTCCCTGAATGCTTAGATGGATCCACTGCAGAAAATAATTGTCTGATGCCTTAAAATACATATTTATCAGTTAGAAGGCTTTGTGGGTGACAAAACATTTATTTCAATCCTACAGAGGCTTCCCCAAACTACTTTTGACTTAGGAGCTTAAAGGAAAAACAAATGACAAGAAAGCAGGATTTAGGGATGGTTTATCATGTCTGGATGGCAACATTTATAAGGAGTGCTAATACCTTCTATTCTTTGTGCTTTGTTTGAATTTGTTCCTCTCCATATCAGTGAGGGAAATGCCTAATGCCTGACACATTTTTCTGGCATACTGGAAACGGATCCAGATTTCAATGCTCAGCGCCACCAGTGCTGGCCAGCCACGCAAGTGCCGAAGGACAAGACATCCAGTGATGAAACAGGCTGGCTATGCAGTAGCTGACTGGTAGAGTGAATCAAACTGGGTGAAGTTAAGTGGTGGTGGGGGCATGGGGGTGGGGGGGAGAAAACCACCATTTCAGAAAACTTGTCAGATAAAGTGAGTGCCACTTGCTGTTGAAAAAGCCAAGTCAGGCTGCCAAGAGGGAAAGAGGCGCCCCGAGTTTATTGCTCAAAGTTCTCACCTTTGCCCGAAACAGTGAGGTCTCTGGTGGGAACACCAGAACAGAAGAAAAATGTGTTTCCTATTAAGATGTTTAAATGAAAAAGGAGATGAGGGGAAGGGGAGACCAGAGACAGGCAAGTCTCTTAGGGCACTCAGACACAAAGCTCCACTCCAGAATCCTTTCCGAAAAGCATTTAAAATGTAAAGGAACAGTGATGGGTGTAAATCTGCCTGGAAATCACAGTTTAATTGCACTTTCATTCCCAATTCCAGTTAAGTGAAGGTTTATTGGTAGTGAACTAGGGGATAGCACTTTGCATATGCTCAGTGCAATTGTTGCCTTACTGTTACCCTATGTTTAAGGCATGGGCCCTGACACTGATAGGTATGATGTCTGTGACTCTGGTCTGATCCCCCATTTAGCAAAGCAAAACAAATCAAAACAGTCCTCCAAGAAACCCTTGCAAATGTCATTCTTGAGCAATTATAGCAGTCAAAATTTTAGGACTGTTTCAGCTCTAGCGTTCTTTGGTCCTATTTGTAATCAAAGTGAAAACGTTCGTATTTGATCAAGGAGCAACTGTAGCGTAGTTGCTGTATACATAAATGTATTTCACCTAATTGTTTTTGGAGAGTTGCTTTTGTAATTGTTTTTATGGAATGTGGAGTTGCGGGGGAGATAAATACGTCAGAAGATTTCATAAAAACATGAAGATTTCTTTGGAAAACATCAGGGGACAGCCAACCCACCATTTATTCTCTTTTGGCATAGATCAACTGCCAATCCTAACTCTCTGACAAGGGTAATTGCATCATCTAACAAAATGCAATATTTTATTGTTTTACTTCCCTGCTTTTTCACTGTGTTATGTTGATTTTATTCTGTGGCATACAATAAAACAATTGTATGAAATTCTGAAACAATTCTGAAGTTGTATTTGCCTCATTCACACAGTAACCTGAGGCTCTTGCAAAGGATGACATACAAATATCCTAAATAAATAAATAACCTTCTCGAGTGTACCCTTGCAAACCGCCACTGCCACCATTACACCCTCACACCCTGGACAGTTCTCCGCCGGGTTCGATGGCACGTGCCTTCAGTCCCCTTTCCAACCAACGACTGCATGCCCTGCAGGGCAGACCACTGGGTGCAACAGGGACAGCAAGTCCTAGGGTGGCGCTCGGTGCCATGGGAACGTCCCGCCCTGCCTCCATCTTTGCTCAGTCTTCCTGGCTCTTCCAGCAGGTCAGGGCCTGGCACTTCCCCAGAGACTCCAAGAGCTGATACCAGTCATGCCTGCAGTGATAACTTTGGAAGTGAAGTCATTCCCTCCTCTGTTTACCTGTAGATGTTGTCGGACTGCATCTTCCATCAGCCCCAGCCATTATAGCTGTTGGCAAGGGATGATGGGAACTGAAGCCTGACAACTTTTGGAGGGCCATCTTGTGCTTGCTTTAGTGAGATACCAGGACTAAACTACACATACATCTGAGCCATGCTTAGAGCTTCCTTGATCTCTTTTTTGCTTTTGGAAAAGCCAAAAAAAAAAAAAAAAGAGCCACAGGGGGAAAATATCTTCTTAATACTGTTTTTCCTCTTCCTCTCCCATCAGCATTTTTTCTTGCTGAAAAAACTCTCCTTCCCAATACTTTTACCACTTTAGGGCAAGAAATGTAGATGTTTGCCCATAGGTAGTTGCAATAAGTGAGCATGAATGGAAGATCCTGACTTCTAAAAGGCCACTCCAGGCAGGATCCATCTGGCCGCATTCTGCACACATGCAAAAGTGCACATTCTGCAAAAAGTGCAAATGTCTAGCACATTTCTTTTGCAAGCATCACAGGGCAATCAATGGCCAACCGCAGTTGTCTCTTCCAGCATTCATTTTTAACACTGAATTATTGCTTCTGCCATGCAATCCCCAGTATAGGTAGTAGGAGCACATCCAGGAGTATTTCTGACAATGAACCAGTTGTACACTGTTAGTAAGGATTAAACATGCACACAATTTGCGTAACAGCCATGTGAGAGCTCTGTACAGGTTCTTCAATCTGGTGCAAGGCAGAAACGGTCCCTTAGCATAAAATCTCACTGGCTCAGCTATCTGAAAAAGGCCCAGATTGCACAGCACAAGGGTCCTTTGAGTCCCTGAAACATTAAAAGGAAGTGGCTGATCCTCACACAAGCAGCTCATCTGGGTTTCTTGCTGTCTCTGCCCCAAAGCTAACGGCTACTCATTCATTCCAGTAGATTAGCATGTCCCTAATTTCTTCATAATGGGGAAAGAAGAAGCTGTCTCCCTGAATGCCTTTTGTAGTTCACAAACTCAGCACTCAACATCCACTGGAAATTAAATCTGGAAAAACAATAAATTCCCTTCAAAGGCGTTACGCCGCAAGGGAGTTACCCAGAAATCCAGAAACCAGACTGTCATTAGGCAGTGGTAAGAACAGCTGCTTGGAAGGGAGTCATCTCAGTAGCCTGCCTGGCTTGTGCACGGGGCTTAATGAGGACAAGGCCGCTATATATTTGTCAAAGCATCCCAGTTGCAGCCAAAGATGCCAGCAGCCAGTGGGACACTGCTTCTGTGGGCCACTGTGCAAAACAAAAGACGGGCAAGGGAAGGAGTGTCACTGCGAGGGAGTCTGTGAGGCATCACATCTGGACAGGGCGGGGACAGACCCATGGGGCAACACTCGTGCCAAGTCAGATGTGGGTGGAAACGTGACTATGCAGAGGTACTTTGAATGCACGATCTCAAGGTAACTGCACTCAAGCAAAATGAATTTGGGGGCAGAGAAGCTAGAAGGCTGTGAAATGGGGCTTTAGTGAACAATATGGCAAACCTTAGTTTGCTTTATTTGCTTTATTGACTAATTAATTATATTTATACCCCACCTTTTCCTAGCCAGATGGCTTCTATAATCTCCCTCCTCCTTTCCTTTTGCTCTTAATAACCCTGTGAGGTAGGTTACTGTTCTATGACTCCATGATGCAAAGTCTTCCAGTGAGCTTCATTTGTGTGTTTGTTTGTTTGTTTGTTTGTTTGTTTATTTATTTATTTATTTATTTAAAGCTTTTACATCCTGCCCTTCACAATGTCTCAGGATGGTAAAGCTTCATGGCAGAATGAGGACTAGACCCCGGATTTCCCAAGACCCAGTCCAATATTATCTGACTACTTGCAATACGAACTGAAATGAGATTATGATGAGTGAACTACTTCTGGAGGCTTGCTGCCCCCACCCCACTCCCAGTAGCTGGTGCTCATTAACTTTAGTTATTTGCATTTCTGCGTTGTGATTCTTGTTCCTCTTTTTCATGCAAAACAAATTTCCTTCCCTGTCCTACCTGTGTGTGCATGGACACCTCTCTCCCCCACCACCCCCCATGTGCAACTCTCCATGTGTGTAGATGTATACACATTAGGAAATACATATTTCATTGGGTAAAGAAATCCAAGTCATAACAGTTTAATTTATTAATCAGTTAGTTCTGCATACTTTTTCATCAGATTAAAAATACCTTTAAATAAATAAAAAATATTTCCCTCAGCTTAGATGACACATGCATATGCCAGAAGATGGAAGATGACGGGAGAAGGGCTAACATTGTCCCTGTCGTCAAAAAGGGGGAAAAGATGACCCTGGGAACTACAGACCAATTTTCCATTAATCACTGGAAAAATTATGGAGAAAATAATTTAAAAAATCAGTCTGCAAGCATCCTGAAGAAAACGCAGTGATTAATAGAAGTCAACCTGGATTTATCAACATTTAATCCTGTCAGACTAACTGAATCTCATTTTTTGACTGGGTAACCTCCCAGTTGGACAGAGGGAACACTGTGGACATAATCCACTTTGATTTTAGCAAAATTTCTGCCATAGCGCCCCACAACATTCTAATAAGAAAATTAACAAAGGTGGACTAGATAGAAACAGCCAAAATTGGCTGCTGAATCAGACACAAAGACTGCTCATCAAAGGCACCTTCTCAAATTGGATAGAGGTAACTATTGGGGTACTACAGGGTTCTGTCCTGGGCCTGGTGCTCTTCAACATCTTTATTAATGATTTGGATGAGGAAGTATAAGATAATCAAAGAAAGATAATCAAATTTGCAGATGATGCAAAACTGGGTGGAATAACAAACACCCTAGAAGACAGGATGAAGATCCAAGGCGATCTTGATAAACATGAACACCGGGGAGAAACAACAGAATGAGATTCAATAAGGACAAGTGCCAGGTCCTCCACCTGGAAAAAAAAAACCAAATGCATCGATCCAAGATGGGGAATATTTGACTCAACAGAAATGAAAAAAAAATCTTGGCGTAATTGTGAACAATAGCCTAAATTTGAGCCAAAAATGTGATGCAAGTGCAAAAAGGGCAAATGTTATTTTGGGATGCATTGACAGAAGTATTACATCCAAATCACAAGAAGTAGTAGTTCCCCTATACTCCTCACTAGTCAGACCTCATCTAGAATACTGTGTCCCATTCTGGGCCCCAAGATTTAAGAAATATGCGGAAAAAATAGAAAGGGTCTAGAGGAGGGCAACAAAAATGATCCAGGGTTTGGAAATACTGCCCTGTGAGGAGAGACTGAGAGAACAGGGCATGTTCGGCCTTGAGAAGAGAAGACTGAGTGGGGACAAGATATCCCTCTAGAAGTACCTCAAAGGCTGTCGCAAAGAAGAAGGTCAAGATCTCTTCCTGCCGATGCCAAAGTGCAAAACACAGAAAAATCAATTCAACTTGTGACAGCCCAGATTCAGGCTAGAAATCAAGAAAAGTTTCCACACTGTCAAGCAATATGATGGTGGAACCAGCTGCCTAGAGAGGTGGAGGGCTCTCCCACACTAGAGACACTCAAAAGGAAACTGGGCAGCCATCTGAGTGGGATGGAGTAACATGGTGTCCTGCAACGGCAGGGGGTTGGACCTGATGTCCTTCATGGCCCCTTCCAACTCTGCTCTTCCATGATTCTATGATTCTATGCCTCGCTAGAGATGCCACAGTAAATGCACCCATTGAAGTGGGGTGAATCTCTTACAAAACAGGCGGGGATCATGGTGGGAAAGGATCAGATCTATGAGCATGTGGAGGGTATCAAGATCCGTTTCCCTTCTGAACCAACTGAGAGCAACAGAACTGGGCATGGAGATCTCTCTGGGGGCTGCTGAACATAAGACATTTCTTTGGGGTCTTTAAAAAATACTACAAGTGACATACCTAGTGCAGCAGGAACTTTCCCCCTAAGGAGAAGCATCCCCCTTTCCCTTTCTCCCATTGTATAGTGGAGCCAGGGCTCACTGGGGTGCAGCACTCACTGTTTTTTACTAGCAGCAACAGTGATTCACCCGCCAGCGCCAACCCACTAGAACACCTGCTCCTTCAGAGCTTAGCTGCAGTTCTCAAAGGAGCTGAGAGGTGTGATGAATTTCCCAAGCAATTATGTATTGTTCCTGCAACAGTGCAATTTAGCAGGCACCTATTCTTGAATGGACAAGATCTTCACAAAAGACCATCTCCTGGTGAAGATGAAAATTGCTGGAACAGTTCAGCTGGTGTGGATCAGTTCCCATGTCTGAATTATTGGATTTGGGAGTGTCTGCGCATCAAAATTTACCATGGTACTTTCTTTTGTACAGTGAGACAGAGTGTGCCATGTGCTTTTTTTCTATAATACACACTTCCGGGTCTTCTTCATGGTTCCTGCTTCATGCATTATGCCACGCAAGCGCAACTGGGGAAGAGACAAAAGCATCCATGCAACCCAGACCTCAATGTCCCCACACAGCCCCACAGATCTTTGTGCACAATGCTCAAAGATCGAAAAGGAGGTTGTAAGCATGCTTTCCTGAATAAACTGCTCATGATGGGGAACTCTGATATGCCGCCACATCATCCTCTCACATTGTGCTCGTATTGTAGGCAAAAGTCCGAATGGCTTTTAAGTAGCTGTATAATGTCAGTACAAACCCAATATATCAAATGTTTCACACCATCAGCTATGCTAGCACTAATAGCTGATACCGATAGCAAACAGAGTCAGTCCAGCTTTCTGAGATTTCACTGCACCTCTATTGTCATTGGTTCCCATTCATTTTAATCTCTTTTCCTTTGTTCACTTCATCTATCTTCCCCCTCTTATGAAAAGCAGAGGTTGCAAATAGGCTGTTCTTGGATTGTGGATTGTCATTATGTGTGTGGGACTTAGGAGTTACTAGATGTACAGTGAAAGGCTCTCCTGGAATGCACATCCCAAGGAATTCAGTGGGACTCACTCCTCAGAACGAGTGCAGGATTGGATTCTAAAATGCAGAAAATGCTGGGGACAACAGGGAAACTTTAATCAGGAGCTGTGAAGATAGCAATGTGTGGACAACAGGACGACAGGAGCAGCATTCCGGAGCTGAGCAACTACCAGGGAAAAGGGCCTTTCTCTTGTGGCCATTCTTGGAGTCTCAGAGTGCTAGTCCCTATGCACACCAAGGGAAACGCATCATTCATTCATTCAATGTGCAAGGTATACAATAAGAAAAGAGAGCAAAACAGCCACTTACTTTCCCTGAGGTAACTGAGGTGTGACAGCAAAACTTCCGTATTGTAGAGGGAAGTGGTCCGGAGGAAATCATCCTTGTTCATCTTGCACAATTCCTTGCCATCCATATTTTGGAAGAGGTTGGTATCAATCTCCATTAAGCCATATTCCTTTATAGCCCACTCCAGCCATTGACGTACATGTTCCTGGGACCATAATGTGGGGTCTATCAGAAGAAAAAAAGAGGGGAGCTTGTATTCCATTTTGTTTACTGTACCATTAACTGTTCAATAACAGAGGTTATTTGGGTGCTTTACAATGCATTTGAAAGGTGGTTCAAATAATGATAACAAAAAGAAAAAGTAAAGAAAAACTACACAGTATAAAACTTATCAGTATTTTATTTATTTATTTATTTAAACCATTTTTATGCCGCCCCATTTGCAAAAAGCCTCGGGGTGGCTTACAACAATAATAAATAAACATAAATAAACAGTTTATACAATTAGAGTTAAAAAACCGGAAAAATCTTGGCATGCACAAAAAACCCCATAAATACAATTCATAAATTAACAATTAAAATAAGTTTTAAATAAAAAGGTCTTGGCCTGGCGCCGAGAAACAAATAAATAATGGGATTTGCCTTAGAGAAACAGTAAAAAGGTTATTTTCCCCTCACATATGTATGTATTTATTAATAAATACCTTGCTGTTGGATAACAGTATGTGCTAATTATCCTAGCCAGTCCCTGGCCACCAAAAGGAAACAGCAACGAGAACATTGCAACGAGAGATGCATAGTGTTGAGGACTGGGGGATTTCAGAGGCAGAGAATGCCAAGGTTTGGGGTACTGGGGGCAGTCAATGACAATACACCTTTATTCAGTTTCTGGTCTTAGGCTCCTGACTCTGTATGCATGTACAAAGACATTCCCGGTCTATCTTGGAAATCATGAAAACATATAGCAGCAGAAGTCGCATCTCTGGTATGTTGGAGCCAGAGTTCTTAGGTTGGGCTTCTCCATTTTATGTGCACCAAGAACAGTGCCCAGGGTGAGCTGCTCTTCAAGGGCACCATGTTGTGTACCCCTAGTCTATACCATGGGTAGAAAGAAGATAGCTTGGGATCAACTATCTTCTTCTAGATCTCTGGGTGGTTTCTGGATGACCAGGGCCTTTCTGACTCCCAGATGCTCAACAACGGCAACAATCAAATGCCTTTTCCATTTAAATTAGACTGGTGAAGAAAATTAGGGGTAGACATTTTTGTGGAAAGAACTGTGAGTTCAACTCATTTTCATATTGAGAACAAATTCCTAGGCTCAGAAAGTACTCAGAGGCATTTTGTCTTTTAAGTACACACCATTTGTACCTGACTTTGCTTGGAGGACATTGGGTTTCCAGCAAAACAAACAAACAAACAAACAAACAAACAAACAAACAAGATCTAACCAGCCAGAAATCTCCCTGCCTGATAGTGTCCCATGATTTCATCTCTGTTTCCTAAGTTCCATGTTTTCCTGCATCTAAACTTGCCAGTCTCTGAAATCAAGGATGCTACAACCAGGCAGTCCAAACCATTTTGAACCCTGTGCTTCAGCCCATTACAAATTTTGTACAGATGGTTATTAATATTTTTGGAGGGATGTTTATTGCTGAGCTCCAGAAAGTAGTAAATTCTATTAAAATGACCTCCTCTCACTCAGACAAGTTTGCTTTATATGTCTGAGTCATATTTCCAGACTCTACTGACAAAAACAAACTTTTACTCCCACCCACTCACTCGCTGCTTGCAATGTTAGGCCTGCAGAATCAACACAGATGGAAAAAGGATGAGAAATTGGACTCAGTTCATGATGATATATGAACTGCCAGTTAAGACCCAAATGATAACTTCTATCATTGGCAATTTCACCCAGAACTCTTGGCTTTCACTCATCTAGACTAGGGAGCATAGGATACTGACTACTTTGAGTAATACTAAACACAGCTGCTTTTCGCTTCCACTGGTTCCGTTGTCCTGTGGCACAGGCCCCTTGCACAGCAGGGCTTTTGCACTTCTTTTGCACCTTTGGTAACTCTAGACTCTAGTGGGAACATTCATTTCTTTACTGGGAGAGATCAGTGGAGTTTCCTTCTGTGAGCTCCGCTGACCTGTCCTGCTTCAGAAACAAATGTCTGAGCTTTTGGGGAGTTATTTTTAGAAGCATGAAAATCTCATTGCACCAGTGGTTGCTTCTGTGAGATTCTACCTGCTACATCAATCTTACTGAGCATTGGCCACCGGTGTAGCAAGCAGCACTGTTCTTTGTCTTTCTAGCCCAGTGGAGTCTATGGTGTCTTTGCAGAGATGCTTCCCCTCTACCTTATCCTTGCAGCTGAAAATGCCAGGGATTGAACTGGAAGCTTTCTGATTACAAATGCTTTGCCACTGAACTGGGATCCCCATCCGAATGCTCATTTGTTCAGCCAATAACCCTCCTCCCCTATATACTGCAGCCACCACAACACAATGGATGAAATGCGAAGTCATGGTTAAGAACTGCATGACTACACTTAGTCTGCTCTCTGGTTCACACACTCCCCTCCCTTCTTCTCCCATGCAGCTGGGAAAGGCGTTTGGAACCTTTCATATCTGCTTCTAGTTAGCCACAAAAATCCTTCTGTTCTCCTTTGCCTTCTCTACTCGGGACTTTGATCATGCTAAAGATGGGATGGCATGTCCTCCTCAGTGCAGATAATTCTCCATTACTATGTTCAGACGTAAGTCACCCTTTCCAAACCTGAGTCCCTCCAGCTGCTTAGATTACACTCTCCATGATCTGTGTCTGTTGGCTGGGGCCAATGGATATTGCAGTTCAAAAGACCTGGTGAGCATCAGATGGTGAAGGCTATGTGAATGTGCCTAGCTTCCTCCCAGGATTACATGTTCTCCACCCTGCCTCTTCCTGCTTAGCTTGGAGGAGGTGCTTATAAGTGCTAACATCTGCTTTTAGTTAGCCACATTTTTTTTTCATTTGGTCTGATCTGATGGTATCATTATATATGGGCACTTTAAGCAAGCAATACCCAGTGTGAAACTGGCTTGTTTTAAACTAACCATAGTTAATACTGACTACAGTTTGGATGATATAACAAACCATGGTTATCTAAAAGAGAAAGCAAAATCCTATGAACTCCTCATAGTTTCCAAAATCACCCCCAAATATACGCAGAGATTCAATCATGAGCTAGATCCAGATTTAGTCATACATAGAGCAGATCATAAGCCAAACTCTGAAGTACAAGTACTCTTCAAGATGGTCTCCCTAGCCTTGCCCCAAATTCCAAAATTCCACAATCCTGAGCAGCTGTGTTCAACCCTGTCATCAAGCCAGTTCTCGCCATTTTATCCACATTGAGAGCAGGCCTTTTTGCAAAGCTGAATGGCCCATTCAAGACCAATGCCCCACAATGCATTACAACAAAAAAACCACTGAGGACATTCCTTCATTCCATCCCCATCCCACCTCCTGTGAGAATTGCAAGCAAGTTCAGGGGAGGCGGCATTCTGAGGGAGGTGGAAGGTGAGGTCAGCATCTCCACTAATTAAAAAGTGCCGGCGTGGTGCCTCTGGGAGTGCCTCCAGTACACCAATGGCAGATCCACTGAAATAAGTGGGTGGGGGGGGGGGCTAGTAAGTCATGACTAGCTGAAGTACCATTGGGTTCAATGGGTCAACTTTAAGTAGAGGAGGCTGGGCTCCAACACATTATCTTTTGGCTTTATCGTCCTGATGGGTAAAACTGTAAACTATCCTTTCCTGGGTATCTAACATTGTATTGCTCTGTTACTTTAAAGGACAGGTTAGAAAGAATGAGTTGGAAGTAACCACCATGAACTTAATTGCTGTTGCCATGGTGTCTGTTTCAGCTAACTGGAAAAACTAGAACCAAAATGAATGCCCTTCTCATTTCAGAATGGCATCCAAGAATTTGGAATAAAACTATCTTTAAAATATTACTACAGAAGGCCATTCCATGAATAACAGATACATATACTTGCAGAGCAGGAAACAATTTAATTTGCTAAGGTTTAGACCAGTACTTTCCCTGATGATATTTGGCCATTATCCCTGATAATATTTGTTTATCCCCCTTTTGATTGCAATATTCTTGAAATATGTAGACATACAGAGAGAGAGGGTGGGAAATTATGGATTATTACACTTCAATAAGGTTTTTGTAAAGTCTGTTGTATTTCCCAGGGTGGGTGGTTGATATGTAAGGCTAAAATGCTGTTTTTACAGAGCTGCTTTTCACTGCATGCATCCACTTTTATCTGCATCCTGTGTGCTATTTTTTCATGACTTTTATCTAAAAATGCAAGGCAACTGTAAAAAGAGAGGAAGAAAATAGAGTGGAATATATTCAGTATCTACCCTTCACGTTCCTTCAGTTCTCTTCCAGCTTCGGCTCTGTGAATGATCACTGCAATGTATCTACTTTGTTTGTACTATTCTCATTACGATATGGAAGAGAAGAGGGATGCTCTGTGAAGCAGTGGGGGCAAAGAGATGGCGGTAGTGCAATGGACTATGTGACATCATGAGGACCAGAGCTACTTTCAGACGACAAGCAAAAGCTTTAAAACATGAAGAGGCATGAACTCTGCTCCAGATCCTGCACCGTAGGATCTTCCCTGCCCTCTGGTGCTATAGAAACACAACCAGGTTCTGTGTACCTCTGCCCTCCCGTTAGGCATTGTTGAAGACTTCTGCCCCGCTTTTCCATGCTATATTCATTTACTTTGCAAACCACCTGTTTTTCACTGATTTAAAAATGCAAAGGGCATTTGTTCTTTAGGGTAATGAATACTTGAAAAGCAGAATGATTGCATCCCACAGAACGCTAGTGGAAAAGTAAAAGAGGTGGCATCAGTGTGTTAGTGGTTGTACACGACTGCAAGAGGAGTGGAGGACCTGGGGCCAGCATCTTCCTTGTGTCCCTCAGAGACCTCAGTGTGCTTCCCAAATATTCGGGAGTCTGAAAGAAAGAAAACCAGCTCCTGTTTTTGAAAACAAATGGCCTGATGAGCTGTTATGGCATCCCCAGAGGGTTAAAATTGGCTTGGCCACTACGGCCCCTTAAAAAATGTCACCACACATCTTTGGCACCAGTGCGGGGGTACCTGAACCCCTTCCTTGGTTGGCCACTCCTGCACTAGCGTGTAGTGGATGGACAAAGATGAACAAATCAGTGCAAACTAAGTAGCTTCATGTGAGATTTAGACTTAAAGGACGTAAAGATTTAGACTCCTTAAAGGGGTTAATTTAATTAATGACTAATTTAAGTTCAACCCAACATATTTAACTAATCAAAACCAGTCCAAATGCCTTTCAGTTCCCTTCAACCTCTTAAAAGGTGACTGGAAGAAAAGAAAAACAGGGAGACATAGGTAGGTATATTAATAATATATGTGCTTTTATCATCTTCTTAAGGACAGTATCAGTTCCAAATCTGTAATAAGGACCAAGTGTAGTGTTATCATAACTTTGTACATTCACCTACCACTCCCATTCATCTCAGTGCTTCTGTTCCTACTGTGTTTGGTCTACATAGTGATCTTACTATCTTGTATCTTGTCATGTATCTTATCTGATGTAGGGACTATGTAAATATGCCCAAGGCAAGCTTACTAAGGCTCACTGTTCTCCACTTTGATGTTCATGCCATGAACTATGCAGTTTTTGTTTTTGTTTTTTGCATAGGAATGCATCCATATTTTTACACACGGTCTCCAGTAGACTAACACATGCCTGCACGTACTTTTAAATCTATGCATTTTAATGTGAATTCTCCCACCATGCACATTTTTAAATAATGGTGTGCATGTTAGATTGCAAGCTCATAAGGATACAGATTAAGCATCACAAATAATGCTCGGGTATGTGTTTGACTCCAGAGGTTAGGAATTGGGTATGCTCATATAAGTTTACAAATGCAGTGAATGCCACCCCCATCTTGAAATTGAAATAAGCTGCCTTGAGTGATGTGTATGCACAAGACGAGTTGAAGACAGAATCCTCAAAAATGGAAATTATCCAGCAGGCCCATTAGCAGAACATTTCCTTTATGAGCAAGTTTACCTGGTGCCAAGAACAGATTCGGCCAAATCTAAAGGTGCATCCAAATTGGCTTTCAAGTGCAGGAAATGGGTGTTTCTCCTACCTGCTGGAACAATGACTCTCCTCTCATTGGTCGTCATGTTGGGAGGAGGAGGACCATTCTTCTCATCCATGTAGGTGCCGTAATTCAAGGGATTGGATTCTGTCCCGGCACCAACCAGCTTATTGCATTTGCTAACACTACAATCCACTGGGGACTCCCTGGAATAAAAACACACAGTAGATCAGCATTAGATCAATACTGCATTGTGTAGTCATTGGTTCTGGTGCAAACCTACCCACCTTGAAAAGTTAAATGGCACATATTCATTAATACCTAAGACATAAGAACCATGGGAGCTTTGTTCACCTACACCTGAGTAGAAGAAATTGGTTGTGTTTTCATTTTATTTTCAGTAAGATAAATTAAGCTTTATGATACCAAAGGGAATGAACTGTGTGGCAAAGCTTAGCATTTATTATTTAATTTCTATACCACCCACAGCTGAAGCTTTGTGTCCACAGCATCTCATTTCCCCTCCAAAAAAAAAAAAAAAACTAAACATAAATTTTTGATTAAAAAACATTTTTATAAACTTTCCATTTTTAAACCTACTTTCTATCTAAACCATATTACAATGCAACATGACATTTTCTTTCTTTTTTTTTTTTTAATAAAGTAGCTTTTACCATCACACATGGCAGCTGAAAAGTAGTTGCAATACAGAATGTTCCTTTTTAGTGCTCCTGCTTTCCTTTCATGCCCTTTTCCAGGACACGTCATTCTTCCTAGTACTTCTTCCCAACAACAGCCACTCGGGGTACAACCCAAAAAAAGTCCTACATACCACCAGAGCATGCTGGGAGTTGTAAGACTTTTGTTCTGTCTAAATATACACAGAATTGCACCCTTCGTGCTCTCTGCCTGCAGAGCGTGGCCAATCCTTATTGCTGGTTGCTTCTGGTGGTCCTTGCCAAAAAGTTTTGTACTTCTGCAAATTCTAGAATGCCTCCAGGACAGCTGCTACTTCTCTCTTGTGCATAGATGGTGCTATTTTGTCTCCATAAAGATTGGCGTTCCGAGGATAGGTTTGCTCACAGTATACAAGAAAATCCTAACGGAGTGTCTAATAAAGTGTATTCTAGGTACTGCACTTTTTTTGAAGAAGAAATACAGATTGTGCTCACAGATTCACAATCTGATAAGCATGATGCAAATACGAAAAATAAATTGGGGGGTCAGTTCAAGGGTCTGTTCTAAGCATGACTAAGTCTGACACAACCACCACATAGCAGCTTTTTGCTCATATTCATGCAATTCTTGACCAATTCAGAAAGCACATGCACAAGTGCACACACACACGGGGGGGGGGGGGATGGGGGAGCTACCCAGTTTTTAATCCAGCCTTGTCCACCATAGACTTGTGGTCTTCAATGGGAAAAAAAGGTGCCACTTCTTCCTCTACGTTTCTTTTATGTCAAGATTCAGATGAGGATTCAGGCAGAAGCTGTATTTCAATATGTAACAATGAACTGTGTGAGTCTGTGTGAGTCTCTTCAGAAGAAAATGCCATTGAGTTTAGTGGGGTTACTCTCAGATAAGTGTGTATAAGATTGTAATCTCGGTGACTGTTAGGGTTCACTATGTGAAGAGATGGAGAGATAAAGTTGATCTTCCTGAGTTAAATGCACATCAGGGTGTGGGTTTATCAACCTCTTTATCTAGCAACATTGCCAACAAAACAACAACATCTCCACAAAAGAGCCCACACATTCTGAAAAAGTGAGAAATGATCTTTGCTCTCATGATGTGCATTGAAACTTCTTCAAGATGTTGATGCAGTCACGATCTGACAACAGAGCTTTGCATGAAAGTATAGATCAGAAGAATTTTGCTCCATTTGACATTTTGTTCTCCGAAACATCCAACACATGATTGGATGTTTGTAGGGTGACAAAGACTGCTGAGATCTAGAGTTGGTTTTCTGGCCTACTCAGTTCAGGCATGTATGTGCATCTCACTCTGTTACGCACTTTCTCCGCTAAAAGTACACTTTTAAATGCCACTTTGTTCTGCAGAGTTCCTTAGACACCCACTCGTATTCATAGAAGACCTGTTCAAACAAACTCCAAATGCCCAAGCCCGCCAATGCTGGCATGCTCACTGGCTCAGCTTCCTCCCTAGTGAACAGGTATTGAGCATTAATGGGAAATGGTGCTGTGCTCATACACCCAGATATGCATAGGACACTTGTGCATAAATGGGATTTTGATTGGCCCAAGATGCCAGCTTGTACCTGTGCCTCTTTCTCATGAATGCTGTAGATTCATCCAGCCAATGCTCATCTCCACTGGATGAATCAGCACTGAGGAAAGAGTCAGAAGAAGTGGTTCCATCCCACTCAGGTATGTTCGGACATATGTGGAAGGAAAGTATCTTATGAACAGCCATGGGTGTTTGCAGGGGGGCAAAGCTGTAGTCTGTGCTTCCTT
This sequence comes from Varanus komodoensis, assembly GCF_004798865.1. Classification (NCBI taxonomy): domain Eukaryota; kingdom Metazoa; phylum Chordata; class Lepidosauria; order Squamata; family Varanidae; genus Varanus; species Varanus komodoensis. Next base: position 9,841,506 of record NW_025335856.1, read on the forward strand.
GTTTTATCATCATTTATCCAGATGCAGTGTGTTGAGTGTTGTTTGTTGTATATGGTTGCTTTGTTTTCTGGTTGTTTGTTTCTTGTAAGCCATCCAGAGACTTTTAGCACTGGGATGGCATCTAAAAACTTTAAATAAAATAATAATAAATAAATAAATTGTGCACATGGCACATAATTGGTGCACTTTTCTTGTGTGTGCTCTCTGTTGCTTAGTGTCTCATTCCATGACATTTAGAAGCCTACACTGAGTAATGAAAGATCCTGGGATCTGAACGACACTAATGAAGGGTGTCATATTCAAGAAGCATGATAGACTCCAACATTTTAAATATGAAAAACAGCTTTAGAAAGTAGCGGTGGAATCTGTGGGGAATGTTTCTGTTGGGAGCAAGAGGGATGGCAGGTTGGGGCCAGTGTTCCCGTGGGGTACGAGCCACATCCCAGGTGCTGATTCACATTTGAGTGACTTATTTTTTATTTATTTAGTTTCTATACTGCCCAATTAGTCAAAATGACTCTCTGAGCAGTTTATGTGATGAAGAATGTCCCAGTAAATTGGGGAGCGGGATATGGCTCAAAGTCCTGAGATACAACAGGGGGCGGAGGTGGAACTGATTAGCTCCAGGGCTGATACTTTGTCACACCAGGCAGATCCTGGGAATGGAATGAACATACAGCCAGTGGGAGGGGACAAGGAGCTTCCAGATGTGGACCAGCTCTGTCCCTCTGAGCTGAACCCTGTGGCAAGGGGCTAGCAGAGGGGAGAGGCCCAGTTGAATGAGCCACCAGGAGCTGGGCTTGCCTTTAGAGTGCCCCTCCCACAGGGTTGGGGCTCAGGCACATTCATAAGGAGAGTTCTTGGAAGTAATCGCTAAATTGGGTGCAACAAACCCCACTGTGCGTGCTCAGAGATTTGGTCTGGATGACTTGTACTAGAGACGGTAAAGAACATCTGTAAGGAAAATGGACTGTGGCTGCTGTTTGTCTGAAGGAGGCACTTTGGCTCCTGGAAGTACTTAGCAGAGGAAGGAGAGATGAGTGTGCATGATCAGGCCAAAGGGATCTAGAAGAACCTGGACTCCTTGATTCCCCCCACCGTACACACACTTTATCAGCCACTTTGAAATGAGCTAACGATACAATTTTTGCAAGGCTTGATCTTTGAACTACAGAAGCAAACTTTTGGAACTGCTTGTTTTTTCTTGCACTGTGCATTTTGTGTATGGTTGCAGTTCTAAAAAGCCCTGATAGCATCAACTGGCAGATCTACCATTTCAGATAAATCTGGTGACTGAGCAGTGATAAAACCTAAACCCTCTGTGCATAATTCTGATATCCAAAGAATATATCTCCACTCCTGGCAGAAATTCTCAGTTCTTTTCATAACTCCTTTCACCCTGTAATAGCCTGCTAGGCCAAAGGTCATTTTAGGGCTAAGGGCATGGTTTGTATTTGGAGCCGGGACTGCTCAACTTGCAGCCACAACTAGATTCTACAAGCAGTGCCTCCTTTTCTTTACTTCTACACTACATTAATGGAAACTTCTGTATGGCAGTTGTCTCAGCTGCAGGGCCAGTACTAAGAGAGAGATGGAATTATACTTGGATCCCTTGTAACAATAAAAAATAGCAAGTTTCCCTAATGTTCTCTCTCTCTCTCCTCCACACACACACACACACACACACACATTCTACAACACATTCCAATTCTTAATAAATTGTACTGCTGCTACAAACCATTTCTTAAAATGTCAATAATATTTGTGATTATACTTGACGAAGAGAAAGGTGAACAAGTGGTTCTTGGATCAAATCAAGGGAGAACTTTCCCTGGAAGCAAAAATAGCAAAACTGGGGCTGCAGTACCTCAGGCACATCATGAGAAGGCAAGACTCACCTGAGATGACAAAAATGAGAGGGAAAGTCAAAGGAAGATTAACTATAAAGGAATTTCATAGACTTTACAAGAACTGTGAAAGCTTGTCATGATCATACATCTCAGAAGGCATTCATTTATGGGGTCCCCATAAGTTGGAGCCAACATACTGGCATGCAATGACAAGAACACCACATAGTTGTCTCATATGACACTAATGCAACCATCCACAAAATGGAATAATATACTGAGTTACTTTGCAGGCTTGAGTTCTCCCCCTTTCTCAGCCGCAGCCTGCCTCACAAAATATAGGTATAATACTGATGAACTTTATCTGTAGACAACAAGGTATTTCAATGGGTATAAACTCAGATTCTTTTTAAATTTGTTACCATTTGATTTTTGGTAGACATGCTACTGCTCAACCCCAGCTACACAAAATTCCTGGATTTTTCTTTTCTGTTTAATGAGGCTGCAATTACTTCCTCAGAGAGGAAAGACTCCCAAAAGTCTTAACATACCCAGCAGGGTTGACTGCCCAGACAGTAGGTGTGTTAATCATTAGGATGACTTCATTTCTTGGGAAAGGGGATTAAAAAGGTAGCAAAGGGTTGGCTGAGAATTGCTCAGCAAAATCTCCTGGGCAGGGAATTCCACATTTCAGGAAGCACCACCTAGACAGTTTTGTCCCAACTACCTGATCATTGTTTCTCAAACTGCAGTAATATGGCAAGCAGATCTCCTCAGCAATCAAGACTGAACAGATGTTCCTAGGAGAGATGCAGGTGAGGGTAGTCCTGCGTCCTACTTTACAAAGGAGAGTCCTCTGTTCCCCTGTTTGAAAAGCTCCCCAGTAAAACTGGTTTAAAAGTTAAAAAGGGAGCGTGAGGATCTGGAAGTCACGTATTAACAGTTAGCCCTTGGGAGTAGCTGAGCTGCATACAGGTTTCCCCTGTCACCATGTTCCTTACGAGGTGAGCTGTATTGTGTTTCTACGTATTTAAGTGACTGCAATTATTTCTAAATTCACATTAGCGGATGCAAAGCTGTATCACCTTTTGTTCTCCTTCCATTGTGACACATCTCCTGTTCTTTAGTAATATGTGGGTGGCCATCTCAGAGGATGTCCTTTAGATCAGGAGCAACAACATGGCTAGCGGTAGCTGGGCACTTGGCAAGAGCCCAAGGCCAGTGGGGGCACCCAAAGTGAGGCCTTGGTTGTAAGAGTTCTTCTGTCTAAACCTAAGTAGGATTGTGCCCCACATGGCTTTAAACAAACTTAGCCCTTTCATTGTGAAGGGAAAGCTGCGACTGTATGTCAGATTCCCATCTGGCGAACAAGCCTGAAGGATTTTCCAATTGAGAACATTAAATTTGTTTGTTAAGGCGCAGAGGCAGAATTACTCTAGCGTAGTTATCATGGCTGGGAGATAAACGTTCCGTTGAGATATTCTGAGGCAGATGGTAATTTTTTCCTCATGTCATTTTGGGGAGAAATGTTGCTTGGAAATGGAAATAAGATGTATAACTTACACATGTTAGAATTTAAGGTTGTGCTATTTCGCCTACTGTTTTTCCAGGCATGGAACCAAAGTCAGTCTTCAGAGACACAAATTGCTGAAGTTTTAATGTCCCTGTGGCAGTCAGAGAAGGGTTTGAGCAACTGCAGGGCAGCCAAGGCTTGCAGACAAGAAAACGGGAGAGGGAAAGAGAGAGGGGAGAAAGAGGGAAAGGGAGAGGGATACTGACTGTTTCTCACTGCCGGCAGAAATTCCCTGTGTCAGGTGTTAAAAGATGTAAGTATTTGGCACACAAAGTGTCTGGCATTCCGCATCATTTTACCCAGAGGAATTATAGTCCAAAGCACAATTTAGGTTGCCAGTAAACCTATAAGAGCACATCAGGCCAAACAGCAGCAGCTGCCGAAAAGACCTGCCTGGGTCTTCACCAGCCTGGGAACCTGCAGATTTGTTGGACTACAGCTCCCATCATCCTCCAGCCAGCTATGCAAATACAACTAGAGAGAGTCAGGTTGGGCAAGGCTGGTCTAGGAGGTCTCTATATCCGAGGCAATGCAGTAACCACAAATTTCTAGCTACAGAGGTGTTACACCTAGGCTGGTCATGTGACCTACTTTAACTTGAACAGTCCTCTGTTTGAAGAGCCACTGAAGAATCATCTATGTGAAGCCATCCTCTCTCTGAAGCACTGTCTAGACCAGGGGTGGTTTAACAGAGAACCCTATGAACAGGTAACAGGAGTTCTGAATCTGCATATCAGTAGTTAGCACCTTGGCTGAAAAGGAGGACCACAAGCCTGATCAACGTATCTACGATGAAAAGTGCTGCATTTCTATTTAAATTATAGAGGTTTTTTTCCCCCTAAATGCCCATCTACACATAGAAATAAGGACATGGCAAAATTTGCACAAAGGTATCCCTTTGGGCCTCTTATTTGGAGATACAAATATAAAATAACACTTTCATTAATGGAGTTTCTTTCAATCAGCACCTGAAGTGCATGTCTAGAAACCCTGTGGGAGACGCTTAAGAGGACGCATTGGTCTGTGCTTTACATGTTACACATCTATTTTGGAGAAGAGCAGAAATAGTCATGGCAAGCACAATTCCCATATGTAGGATAAAGGAGTTCTTATTTTAGCCAGGCTTGGAGGTGGGTGAATCAAATTTCAGTTTGTTTGGGAACCAGACCTAGCATGTTACATCTGCAGGTGGGCAGAAGTTAGATTTCCAGATTTTTGGACTTCAGCGCCAAGAAGCGTCTGCCAGCCTGGGCAATAGTCAGGAATCCTGGGATGTGAAGTCCAAAACATCTGGAGATCTACTTTCAGTTAGCCCTGATCTAGAAAATGGGGCAAATAGACTTTGCTAAACTAAGAGGGCAAGCATTCAGAAATGATCTGGAGAAGTTAGCTAAGTTGTACTCTGCAGAAAGAAACAAAAGGCAAGAAAGGAAGAATTTGTCAGCTTGATGACCAATTTCACACATGGATCCATGTGAAATCCCTATATGGTTTTGCAGTTTTCCTTTTTCAAAGCTAACCTGTTTAGATGCACATTCAAAGTCTTAGGTACACACAGAAAATCATTGCATGCAAAGCACCCTCCATCCTTTGCATGAGTACCTGCCAGTCTGCAATACATGTTATAGCTGCTCAAGAAAGTAGAAGGGATGGTTAAAAGGCTATTAGCACTTTATATAACTGGCAAGCTTCAGAATATGGGAATCTCGTGAAAACATTGCAGGCTTACAAGACCAATGCAGGAGACCAATTTGGCTGGTGAGAAATGTGTCAATGCACAGCATGCATTGCAAATAAATTATAAGGAGAACTGGCCCTTTGGGATAAGGTAGTCAGAAGAAACTGCCTTATACTTGGTGCATCTTGCTCAGTATTGTCTACACTGGTGAGCAGCAACTCTCCAGGGGTTCAGGCAGGAATATTTCCTAGCCTGATTTAGGGATTAAACCTAGCACCTTCTGCATGCATTGGATGAGCTCTGTTACAGAAGCCCTTCCTGTGATGGGGAAAGCAGTTTAACTGCAATAAGTGGAAGCTACAGTCTGTCCCAGTTTTGCCTCAAAATGTTCATCACTTCTTTTCAGGCAGAGCTAATAAAAGAACCTTTCTTTAAAACTCAGAAGAAAAACTCTGGATAGTCTTAAGTATGCATTAATGAATGCTGGTGCTGACTTATTAGCCAAACTTATAGGAGATGCAGAAATTTGTTCCAGGCAGATGAAGGACTAAGAGGAGAAATGACCCGCTGAGGACTTCATCATATAGGGAAGCTAGATGGGCCTCCAAAAATAGCACAGTGTACTGTGTTCCAGCTTCAGATCTTTGGAATGCCACCTTCTGTCCTCCCATGGGAAACATTATATATCTTCATCCTGGCTGACTTTCCAGAAACAATGTAAGATCTTTCTTTTTCAGTTGAGCTACTGAGATACATTGTACTCTGTTATTTCTGTTACGCTGTTTGATGCTTTATAAAAGGTCTGTGCCCTTTTGGAATCTGCTGAAAACTGGTACAGAAAGTGTGTAAAACAATAATGAATGAAAATACAGCAAAACAAAAGAAAAGGAACATGCATTCTCCATGCACAGTATTATGTGTGCTCTGACGCATTCTCTCACCTGGAATGCATTTCTTCCCACTGTTCAAATTCATGCAGTTGTGGAAGTCCCTAGAGAACTATTATTAGATTTATATCCTGTCCTTCCTCACAAATAGGCCACTGCAGCTATATACATCACACAGCAGCATTAAAACCATGACTCTAAAATCACAAATATATCATGAAATACAATAAAACTATCAACAGAATCCAAGCACAAGCAGGACCATTGCCTATAGCCCCCCCCCCTCCAGTCTGCACGAAAAAATGGATCCTTAAGTGGTACCTGTCTGGCAATAGCCCAGGGGCAGGTGATTCTCTGCCAGAAGTGAGTTCCAGGGCCAGGATGCTCCTACCAGAAAGATCTTGCTATGTGTGACAGCACAAGGGTGCATGTGCTTAAGGGTACCACAAGCAAAAACCTCCTGGGACTCTGAACTCCTGGGACAATCCCTAGTGGAGACCATGGCCTTCCAAGCCCTGGGCCCTGAATATTGCAGTGAATTGCTTGATTCATTAGCTAATAATGAATTCAGGACATCTAGCAGGCTGTAGCTGAACTCTTCTCTCCTCCAAAAGAATTTTAAAAAAATAAAAATGGGTCCTGAAGCAAGGAATAAAGTCTGTGTTCTCAGGGGGCAGCTGGAATGGAAAGAGGATGAGTTTATGTATGCACGTGCGTGTGTCTGGGGGTGGACAATAGAAAGGAAGAAAGAAATGGGAAAGAGGAGAAATGGGCAATGGGGACTCCTGAGGATGCAGTTCTGAAGTGCATTATATACGGAAATGGGACACTGGAGGATCCTGGGTCTTGCTAGGCAGCGAACGGGCTCAAGAAACAGGCAACTGGGGTTGGGTGGAAGTCATGAGACAGCCAGCTCAGGAAATAGAGCCAAGTGATTGCATTGTTCATGGGATGCAGGCACAGCCTTCCCACATGGCACGGGCTTGTGTATCCCAGCTAACCTGCTGAGTAGGATACATGGGCCAAAAGAAAAGTGTTATTAGCTCTCCAGACAACTGCATTTTCATTATCTGCTCTCTTTGCAGTTGCAAAATGAGGAGCATTCAGATAGGCAACCCTTTTCCCCTTGCTAAGTTTGCAACAATTTGTGCTCTTTTTAAGCACCCTGCATCTCCAGGAGACTAAGAGAGGAGAAATCATAATAGCCAAAATTGCAATGTGAGCAGGCATTTAAAAGTTACGTTTTCTTTCACAGCTGCAGTTGTTCAGCAGGGTTTCTTCCAAATCAGTTTGTTAAATTTCTCCCTGCTTAATCATTAATAGTAACTATTATGGACGCTGATGTGTGAGAGAGGAGAGGAGAGGAGAGGCCACAATGAGAATGCTAAAATACTGGCCTAAAATGTTTCAGAGTCATTGGGAGAAATCAGAGATTTGTATATTTGGAAGGGCTGTTTAGATATGATCCTACAGCCCAGACAGACATACACAAATGTACTTTCTATACCAGTCTGTGCAGTTGCTGTTGCTCTGTTTTCTGGGGTGGGGAAGTCTGGGAAACCTCAAGGGCTAGACTGGGACCCCAGAGAGGCCCCATTTGGCCCAGAAACCTGAAGTTCAACACTCCTGCTATAGACCCATGTCACATCCAGTTTGGGTACAATGGGTAATGATTAAAAGAGACTGAAATTCCTACCAGAGCTCTTGGGATTCCACTGGCTTGAATTCAGGTACTTGGTGTAATTAATTTATCCACCATTGACATGCATTTACAGTGCAATCTCTCAGATGTCTGGCTTGAAATTTTCATCTTTACAGTCTCATAACTTGTTTGACACCAGCAGGCCAGCCTGAAAGCGAACGAGTCAGGCATTCTTCCTCACAAGCTGCCCTACTTGAGGATATATTTGTGAAACAATAACAGCCACTAATCCAGCACAGACACAGGCACTAGAAAATATTTATCTGGTTTTTGCTTGAAGGATAATAATTTTAAACTGACTTGGCTAACAAAGCCTGACATATTGTCCCCATTTCTTTCAGAGCATGAGATTCCTCTGGATGTGCCAGTTATTCCTCTTTTGTCTGCCTCTAGGCACAGCTTCTGAATTTTCTCATATCAGGAAAGACAGATGGAACACCATCACACAGGAGGCAAAGCAGCATGGAGGGGAGGGACCTATGGGCAATAACTGACCAGAAGAAAAACATGCACACACCTCAGAACTAACCCTGGAAGAATAAAAGGGGAATGTATTGCCAAACAGTTGCTAATATCATGACCCTGTGGGAGAAATCCATTGAGAGGAAGGGCTAGACCTTCTTGATACAAACAGCATTGAGGAGCAACTCATGCCAGGAGTCCTGGAGATGGTTCAGGAGGTACCTGGAAATTAGAGTGGATGTCCACAGATCCATCCCTGAGAAAGAAGAAGAGTTCCACCTCTGATAAGGAGGCTGAGTGACCACTTAGCCTCTAGGACCACTAAAATGGCAAGAGACAGGCCAAAAACATTTCTTTGAGAAGTGTCTGCTTGTATTTGAAGACTCTCCATCAATAAAGGGTTCCCAGTGAGCAGATTTCCCTCATAAGGAGAATCTCTGTCAGAAGCATCTGATACTCTGAAAGCTTCAGCTTATAAGCCTCCATAATGGAGGGTGGCTGGAACAGTGACTTTACACTGCAGTGGTCACTGCTCTTCTTACTACCTGGTCCTTCCACTGCTGGTCCTCCTGGGAATAGACTGCTGGGTTACTAGTGATGTTGCATTTTAATTCATTACCTGACACTGTACTCTTTGCTTTGAACATTGATGGTCTAGAACTTCGGTTTCTCTGTGATTCTCTCTCTCTTTTAATGCTTTACCCTTGGTAAGAACCCTGCTGCCTTGAAGCCAGACTGAGTCTCATTCTGTGTAAGAAGTCCTCCAGCTCTAACCTTCTTCCCAGCCTGGTCCATTTGATTGTCTTTTCCATGACATTCCCAAAGGAAGGGAAGCACACACGTTAAGTTACCAAAAGCAGGGTTGGGGCAAGTTGCATAATGAGGCTTAGACCTGAGAGGTTGTTATACTTGGGCTGGTTTCTGGTTTGCAAGCCAGAGATGGCACAGACCCTTTTCCTCCCACATTGATTTTCTACTGTCCTCTTTGTCAACTATCCTCTTGCACTCTATGCAATAAAAACATGGAATGCCCTGCTTCCTGGTACCGGCAGTGGAGAGGAACACTCAGAGAAAATAGGGAAGAAATGGATGGAATAGAAGCCATAGCTGTACTATTTTTCATTTCCCCTGCACTAGCTTTTCCCCAACCTTGTGTGCTCCCTCCAGATATTTTGACCAACCTCTTCCAGGATTCTTGGCTCTTGGTCATGCTGGCTGGAGTTAGTTCAAAGCATCCAGGGGTTACCAAAGTAACAGCCAAAATCCTTCCCTGGCAAAGGAACATCTTAGGACATTTTGCCCTACAGATACGCTGACAGAAAACTGTGCTTGCCATGAGCACCTTGATGAGGCTAGTTCTTATGCTTCAATGTCTCTACACTCAAAGACATGATCATACATCTTCCAGTGCTGAGATGGTGGTTATGCAATCATTGGTGACTTCAGCTTTGACATCACTTACTTGGATGTCTTTTCTTCATATGCATATATTCATGCATGTCAGTGCTTGCGCAACTTTCTTTTGAAAATGTCCAACTACAGAGAACTATGGTTCTCCCTGCCTCCAAAAAATATTTTTAAATTTCAGAACCATCTATTTCTGATGCTCAACCTGTGAGTACTACCGTACTATCATTTATCATGGATGGAGCTAAAATGACTCTATTCACACAAAAGAGAGGGCTGGAGTATGCTTTGAAGAACCCCTAGGCGTGCAGAAACAATCCTGAGAACAAGACACCCTCAGGGGAAGGCTCCAAAATAGTCCAGTGCGTACTAAATGCAGTTGTAGTCACAGAATGCTGCCTAATCATTGTGGCATGAAGAACAGATAATCAGAGCAAAGTGAGAGAGGCATGGGGGCACTTGAATTCTGAAAAGCAGTACCTCCTACTGTAGCATTTTGTTGCAGGTCCTCCTTCATGATTATGTTGATGTTTTCCAGTCAACATAGGTCAGAGGAATCAGTGAATAGCTGCCTTCATGGCAAAATTGATATTTGTATTATATCAGCTTAAGAAAATAAGTCTCCTTAAGAGGTCAGTGAGTTTGTAGGTAATGCAGAGTAAGATTACGTATTCTGACCTGCAGTGAAGGGCAGAATCCTCTCTATCTCTGAGTCACACAACTGACTCTTTCAGCAAAATTTGCATCTACAGATTCTGCACTCTGAAGATCTGGTTGGGCTACTTGTTGCCCTCCAGATATTTTGGCCTCCAATTCCCATCCACTCTAGCCAGCATGGCAAGGATCATGACTTCAAATAGTAGCACATTGGTCATTTGTCCATCCTCACCTGGATCCATTCATATGATCATATTCCCTCTTAACGTTGACCCGGACTGGCTGATTGATCCACTCCTGCTGGGGAGGTAAAGGGTTGATTTTGTGCGGTTGGCCATAATCGGGATTCCCTGAGGCTGTCATGTCTGCTTTGGGAAGGTGAGTGGCAGCTCCGTAGGTGGAATCAAACAGGGACTGGTCTTCACTCACCACTGAGAGAGCCTCCTAGACATCAAAGAGAACAAAAATTTAAAAAACAATTGTCATAACTAGACTAGAAACTGCTTATGTTCCCTCTTTGAGCTGGCAAGCAGGTGTCCAGGCGGGCTGAACTTGAAACTTAAGTTAAAGATTGAATCAGAGCCTTCTGCACCTCCACTCAACCATTAAACAAAAGTTGCAAGTTCTTTCCCTTCATCTAAGCTTGTTGGAGGAACCTGGAGCAGAAATATTACAGAGTAGTAAAAGTAAAGCCCTTTACTTACTTCACTGGATTTGGGATAGCCAACAGCAGAAATGTGCAAGAAACCCCAAACAAACACCACTCTTTAGAGGCAGCTTTATAAATCAATTCTCATTCCCTTATGGGAAGCCACTGGGTTTGGCAGATTGTGAAAGAAGGTCACCACCATATTGGAAAATTGCACGGCAGTGGCCACAATGTGCTACGTCACAGTGAGTGGATACCCACATTGGCGTCTGTCGGCATTCACATGTCGGATGCTGAAACACAGCGACAAACATTATGGAATCTTGTGTCACCTTGAAGAACAACCAATATGACTGTGGCTAAGCTTTAGGGCATACTAAATGTCTTAGTCTTCAAGGCACGAAGAGATGCATTGCTTTTGCTGCAAGAAGCTGATCTTTTCTCCAATATCAGCAGCATTTTATAAACCATCATGAGATTTTTAATGAATGATGGTATAGAAAAACCTTAAATATCGCACTCGATATTATGCTGGTTTTTGAGAGAACAAATGGAAGGATGGCAGCACCATTGGCCAGGGCAGCTTATTTTATATTGTATTTTTGTATTTTTAATCTAATGTTTATATTTTTTTTAATTTAAGACTATAATTATTTTAACTTAATGTTGTAAGCCGCCCCGAGGCTTCGGCGAATGGGGCGGCATAAAAATGTTCTAATCATCATCATCATCATCATCATCATCATCATCATCATCATCTTCCCACAGGCAGCAGCCTGGCCACTGTGTGAAAAGGATTCTTCCCTAGAGGTAGCTTTGGGCTGATCAAACGTTTCTTATTTTGTTCTTAAAATGGGTACCCTTCAAGAAATTTACCTGTTAATAAGATTATTAACAGCATTAACCTATGCATGTCAGAAGTATGGGGTTAATAGATCAATCATGCATTCAGAAGCAGTCCCTTATTGTAATCGTATGTGAATTACAATGTTCAATAAGTTGGGTTGGCCTCCAACTCCCATGATGTCTCATCAGTGCCTGTGCTGATTAGGGCTGATGGGTGTTACAGGCTGAAACATCTGGAGGGTCACACAACCTATCTACCCCTGATACAAGTGAAAGATGCACTAATTGCTGAAATACTCAGGTGTCCTCATCATTCTTCATCTTATCATGTTCATGAGACTGCCTTGGCAATCTACAGTTCACTTCCTAGAGGTGCTAAAGCAACTCCTCTCCCCCATGGAACAAACAGCAGCGAATGGGAGTTCCTTCCACACTGAAACATTGTCCATTGCATTGGCCAGACTGAACCTGAGACAGGGGCCTTGTGTTTATATCTCACATTATATTGACCTTGGTAGAGGGCCAGCTCTAGCTTTCAAGCTACATTCCTGGCATATCACAGTGGGTTCTGTCTGCGACGGAGTACAGCCCAGGTTCCACTGACTCGACACAATCCAGCCCTTGGCCTCCGAAAGGCATCCTTATGCCACAGAAGACCAGTTTTTGTGGCTATTGCTTCTGAAATGATGGCAGGGAATGGTTATGAGAAACACTTTCGTAAGTTACAGAGGTACAGAAAGAATTCATACAGAAAGCAATGTCTATCCCTGTGGCCAAAAGCCAGAACAGGTTTTTTCTGCAAGACACCACTTTGACAGTTAAAAATTTGGATCCAAAGCGTGTTTGGGACCAGTGCTGGTTCCATGTTTTGGAGGGCCTTTGAGCAAGACATCATCCATGGACCCCGTCTACCTTCTTGCCACCATCGCTACCAGTTGCTATTGCCCTTCATCCTCTTTTCCCATCATTGTTCTTGCTTCAAACAGCCTGGGAGCAAGCCAGCAGTGGCATCTGCAGTCTCACCTTCCCATCAGCATTATTTTCTGGGCAACAGCAAGAGGCAGGTGAACAAACATGGTGCAACCGTGAAGGGAAGGAGAAATTCCAAGAGCATCTCTTCACAGTGGGACCCTGCTGAGGTGTAGACCCTTGGCAGGCACCAGCCATGTCTACTCTTGTCACTAAACAAGTTGCTGACAAGTCTAGGGCTCTGTGGAAGAGCAAGGCCATGGCCAGGAGAAAACCTCCTGGATGCTTCAGCAGCCTTCCTGAATATTCAGTTTTTATTTAAGAAGGGGAAGGGGTCTTTAATCCTTTTATTTAGGGAGAAATACAGAAAATTGTGCAGGCAGAATTTTACACAACAGCTCACTAAGACATTATATGATTTAGTAATTAGAAACAAGTTAGTCTGTTGATGTTTCACCCTGTACTGAAGTGATTCCATAATTCATCAGAATAGCTCACTAGAAAATTTGGTAATTTGCAGAAATTGTTAAACCAGTTACTTCTGAGGAAGAGTCTGCAGATGTAAAATGTGCTGGACCAATTATCTGATCACCTTTGATCTGTCTATATTCTGTCTATATTCTTAATTTTGATGCACTCCTATCTTTGCTTTATCTACTGGTGAAGTGGGGGCTCAGCTGATCATGGGTTCTGAAAGGCTGGATGAGATGAAGCTGCTCTTCCTCCCCAACCAGACCCTCAAAAAGACAGGAATTTTAGTCTTAGTTTCGGTTTATAACCAACTCAAAGCAGCTTAGAATCATAGAATAGTAGCGTTAGAAGGGGCCATGAAGATGTCTGTCAAGTTTCTTTTTTAATGTCTCCAGTGTGGGAGAGCCCACCACCTCTCTAGGCAGCTGGTTCCACTGTCATATTGCTCTGACAGTGAGGAAGCATTTCCTGATGTCCAGCCTGAATCTGGGTTGTTGCAACTTAAATTGATTATTCCATGTCCTACACTTTGGCATCAGCAAGAGGAGATCTTGCCCTTCCTCTTTGTGACAGCCTTTGAGGTACTTCTAGAGGGATATCATGTCCCCCTCAGTCTTCTCTTCTCAAGGCTGAACCTGCCCAGTTCTCCCAGTCTCTCCTCACACCGTGGAACTTCCAAATCCTGCATCCTTTTTGTTACCTTCCTCTGAACCACTATCTCTCATTATTTGGAAGTCATACAATAAGTCCCATAAGTCTTAAAATAGCATTTGGCCTTTTTGCAGCTCTATTACATTGCTGGCTCATATTTAGCCTGTTGTCCACAGTAACTCCATGGTCTTTCCAGGGTACATTGCCCTACTTGTCATCAGTAGAAGAACTTTCCTCAAGGAAACCAGCAGCATAGCTGTTGTAAGTGCCTACTTCCTCTCTCTTCCTTTCCTGTGGCATGCCCATGAGATCAGCAACCTTTGCTTTCATGTCCGATGAAACACAGGTCAGCATTCCATCCAAAACCTAAGTGTGCCTAATCTTAGTGGAATCAACCTAGCTTGAAAAACTATCATTTGAAGATGGCTTATTTCTACCAACCATAGTTAAGATTAACTCCAGTTTGTCTAGGTTTGACACTATGGCAAACTAGAATTAATGTTAAAATAAGTGAAACTTTCAAATTCCTCCTTCTGGTCACACCAGAAAGTGTGTGTATAGGGAGAGGGGGAATCAGGGAACATGCAGTCCTGAGCTTTGATACTATGGCTCAGTATCAAATTTGCACCAGCCCATTGTGATTCCAGCTGGTCTGGTCCAATGTTACCATGGCATCACACATGGAAGACAGCAAATCGCTAAAACAAGTTCAGATGAAAACAATGAACCTCTGGGACTTAAGATCAAGGGCTCCTGACTTGCTTTTCTTTGATCTCTGGCTAAGCAATCATGTGCATGTCACCAGAGTTCTTATCTGTACTATCCAGAGTTGGGTGGAGTGGAGATGTCCCTAGAGAAACACCAATGACTTGAGAATGATTCAAGACTATCAGCTGAAGGGTGCGACTTGTATATCATGTTCATATAGAGCGGGATTGTTATTTTTAGATAAAATCCCAGAGTTAACAATGTTGGAGCCTCTGATAGGGCAAAATGAGTACTCTGGAGGACAAAAAGCAGAGACGTTTTGAACTGGTTTTGAATTGCTTTTTCAAGCAAGCATTTGAAAGATATCCAATATGTAGCTCATATCAAGTATACCCACTAAAATGAAGGATGTGAACCCACAAACCAACAAGGAAAAGGGACACTGCTGAAAAAACAGACCATGAGAATGTGTCAGACACAAGGTATGGTGATATTAAAATTGGCAAAATGACTCAACTAGAGGTACGCAGTTCAGACAAAGTACTGTCTGTTGATCGACAATTGTTCTGAGTCAGGGAATCTATGTAAGCAAGAATGGAAACGCTCTAGCGTACAGATGTTCCATGTGCTACCCTCAGAGACTGGATCCCTTGGTGAACCCTGCCCCATGAAGCCAACTGTACCTTGGAACAGAGGGGAGGATAATGGCAAAAACATATCTTCTGCTGCAGGGCAAATCTGAGTTCCCCAAAAGCCTATGACCCCCTTCCTTCCACCAGTAATTCCTGTGTGGCTTCCTCACCTTTGGTTCACCTTTCCCGAATGCTTATTTGCTGGCAGCGAAAACCTGAGACTAAAACTTGCTAGTATTTTTGGTTCCAACCTTTTGGTTTTGGTCCTACCTGCTCTGGGGTACAACCCCTCAGAGTTCCTCTGAAACAGAATTTATTCCTCAGACTGGAGAATATTCTGCAACCCTGCTTTGCACAATGGGAAGTAAGGGCTCTCTCAAATATTATTATCAGGTGTCCAGCTGTACAGCTTTCTAGGAATGTGACAGAGGCTAGGATTTAGGAGTCTACAAAACCTCCATCCAAGACCTTCTTTGATGGAGAGCTATTGCCCAGTTGAGGACATGAAAAACATAAGAAAAGACCAATGTCCATCTAGTCCATCTAATTTCTGCCATTTTCATACTGCTCATCTTGCTTTACTACCTATCTTCACACACAGCAAATAGGAAATGAAAATATTAAAAATAATAACAAATTTATTAACAGACTAATAATAGCAAAGATTTGGAAAGAAATTCATGATTTCCAATTGAATGGTAAAGGAAATTTGGAACATAGCTATCAATGACAAATTAACAATTAGCATTAAGGTGAAAAGGGGGTTAAAAATAAAAATAATTTTAATGACATTTGGGAGGTTGTTCATTGAATATTTATTAATAAATAGAAGGGTATTAAACCTTCATAGGATTCCATGCACTTTTGGATGGGGAAGGGGTCTTCCTGAGAGATAGAATGCACAGCAGAAAAAGAAAAAGAGAAGAGGGGTATATAGAGATATGAATAAATAATTATAATGTAACTGAAAGACCTGGTGTGGCAGCACACCTTTTGTGTTCAGTATTAAATACATTGATACATTCTTTGATAATTAATTAATTATGATTCAATTTATTTGTATTGCAAGTTTTTTTCTTTCTCTTTATTCTTTTGTTGTTATTGATGTGTATGGTATGGCATTATTAAGTTAGTTGATAAAATAATTTTAAAAACAAGCAAACAACTCCCTAGTCTTCTTATACCATCATTCATTTCCCTTCTGTTCTCTGCCACTCTGGCCCTTAACACAAGGAATCTGGTGCCTTCTGACTGTTGAAGGATCATGACTCCCATCACTGCTGATCACTGACCCATGGCCAGGCCCAGCCCATAATTTGGGCTTCCTTTTAGGCTAGTCTGTTGTTAGCACTGGGGCCCCTCAGCCTTTTTCAGCAACAGACAAAGCTTCCCCTCTTTCACCTTATCTCCATGTTGGAAAAACTTCACCCAGTGCATTCCTGTATGAACAATGTGGGCTTGGGCACCGCTTCAAAACCTGGAGAGTCCGATTCAGTACCTCCACAAATCCAAAGCACAGCAGGCTTTGCAACCAAGCATGTATGGCCGTGCACCAGGGGCTTGATAAATCTCTTAGTTTTTCTGGGACTGCAAAAGTAGTTCTGGCTTGCCAACCGACTGGCATCCAGAGGATGGGCTGATGGGTTACAATTGATCTGGTCCAGAGCATCCATACAGAACTTACAGCACTTAAGCAGCAGCAACGAACTATATTCCACTCTTGTTTCTGAAACCCATTTACTTCTATAACAAGGCCATTTTGTTATAGAAGTAAATGGGTTTGTCTCTCTTCCTGCACGGATGACCTGTGCAGGGAGAGAGACAGGGGGAGTGCGTCCCTGTTAGTTCTCCTGGACCTCTCAGCAGCTTTCGATACCATCAACCATGGTATCCTTCTGGATAGGCTGGTGGGATTGGGAATTGGAGGCACTGTGTGGCGGTGGTTCCTCTCCTGTCTCAATGGCCGATTCCAGAAGGTGGTGCTGGGGGACTATGGCTCTGCGCCATGGCAGTTATGCCATGGAGTTCCGCAGGGTTCCATCTTGTCCCCCTTGCTATTTAACATCTACATGAAACCACTGGGAGAGGTCATCAGGAGGTGTGGGCTGCAGAATCATCAGTACGCTGATGATACCCAGCTCTACCTCTCATTTTCCACCG